>NW_026870083.1:300000-502000 GCF_963584025.1 Labrus mixtus | reverse complement strand
TTTCATGAAGTATTTCGCCTTCAATAAAGTTGAAAATTTTCATGAAGAAATTCGGCTTCAAAAAAGTTGAAAATTTTCATGATGTATTTGGGCTTCAAAAAAGTTGAAAATTTTCATGAAGGATTTGGGCTTCAAAAAAGTTGAATATATTCATGAAGTATTTGGGCTTCAAAAAAGTTGAAAATTTTCATGAAGGATTTGGGCTTCAAAAAAGTTGAATATATTCATGAAGTATTTCGGCTTCAAAAAAGTTGAATATTTTCATGAAGTATTTGGGCTTCAAAAAAGTTGAATATATTCATGAAGTATTTGGGCTTCAAAAAAGTTGAACATTTTCATGAAGGATTTGGGCTTCAAAAAAGTTGAACATTTTCAAGAAGAAATTCGGCTTCAAAAAAGTTGAAAATTTTCATGAAGTATTTGGGCTTCAAAAAAGTTGAAAATTTTCATGAAGGATTTGGGCTTCAAAAAAGTTGAATATATTCATGAAGTATTTGGGCTTCAAAAAAGTTGAACATTTTCATGAAGTATTTGGGCTTCAAAAAAGTTGAACATTTTCATGAAGGATTTGGGCATCAAAAAAGTTGAAAATATTCATGAAGTATTTGGGCTTCAAAAAAGTTGAACATTTTCATGAAGGATTTGGGCTTCAAAAAAGTTGAAAATTTTCATGAAGAAATTCGGCTTCACAAAAGTTGAATATTTTCTTGAAGTATTTGGGCTTCAAAAAAGTTGAAAATATTCATGAAGTATTTGGGCTTCAAAAAAGTTGAAAATTTTCATGAAGGATTTGGGCATCAAAAAAGTTGAATATATTCATGAAGCATTTGGGCTTCAAAAAACTTGAACATTTTCATGAAGGATTTGGGCTTCAAAAAAGTTGAAAATTTTCAAGAAGAAATTCGGCTTCAAAAAAGTTGAACATTTTCATGAAGTATTTGGGCTTCAAAAAAGTTGAAAATTTTCATGAAGGATTTGGGCTTCAAAAAAGTTTAAAATTTTCATGAAGAAATTCGGCTTCAAAAGAGTTAAAAATTTTCACGAAGTATTTCGGCTTCAAAAAAGTTGAAAATATTCTTGAAGTATTTGGGCTTCAAAAAAGTTGAACATTTTCATGAAGTATTTGGTCTTCAAAAAAGTTGAAAATTTTCATGAAGAAATTCGGCTTCAAAAAAGTTGAATATTTTCTTGAAGTATTTGGGCTTCAAAATAGTTGAAAATATTCATGAAGTATTTGTGCTTCAAAAAAGTTGAACATTTTCATGAAGGATTTGGGCTTCAAAAAAGTTGAACATTTTCAAGAAGAAATTCGGCTTCAAAAAAGTTTTCGCAAGGGGGGGATGTTTCGTCTTTTTTCAACTTTTTCGTAAGGGGGGGTGTTTCGTGAAGTATTTGGGCTTCAAAAAAGTTGAAAATTTTCATGAAGAAATTCGGCTTCAAAAAAGTTGAATATTTTCTTGAAGTATTTTGGCTTCAAAAAAGTTTAAAATATTCATGAAGTATTTGTGCTTCAAAAAAGTTGAACATTTTCATGAAGTATTTGGGCTTGAAAAAAGTTGAAAATTTTCATGAAGAAATTCGGCTTCAAAAAAGTTTTCGCAAGAGGGGGATGTTTCGTCTTTTTTCAAATTTTTCGTAAGGGGGGGTGTTTCGTCTTTTTTCAACTTTTTCGTGAGGGGGGGTGGGTCAATTGAAAATATTCATGAAGAAATTCGGCTTCAAAAAAGTTGAAAATTTTCCTGATGTATTTGGGCTTCAAAAAAGTTTAAAATTTTCATGAAGTATTTGGGCTTCAAAAAAGTTGAAAATTTTCATGAAGTATTTGGGCTTCAAAAAAGTTGAAAATTTTCATGAAGAAATTCGGCTTCAAAAAAGTTGAATATTTTCTTGAAGTATTTGGGCTTCAAAAAAGTTGAAAATATTCATGAAGTATTTGTGCTTCATAAAAGTTGAACATTTTCATGAAGGATTTGGGCTTCAAAAAAGTTGAACATTTTCAAGAAGAAATTCGGCTTCAAAAAAGTTGAAAATTTTCATGAAGTATTTGGGCTTGAAAAAAGTTGAAAATTTTCATGAAGAAATTCGGCTTCAAAAAAGTTTTCGCAAGGGGGGGATGTTTCGTCTTTTTTCAACTTTTTCGTAAGGGGGGGTGTTTCGTCTTTTTTCAACTTTTTCGTGAGATGGGGTGGGTCAATTGAAAATATTCATGAAGAAATTCGGCTTCAAAAAAGTTGAAAATTTTCCTGATGTATTTGGGCTTCAAAAAAGTTTAAAATTTTCATGAAGAAATTCGGCTTCAAAAAAGTTTAAAATTTTCATGAAGAAATTCGGCTTCAAAAAAGTTGAAATTTTTCATCAAGTATTTGGGCTTCAAAAAAGTTGAAAATTTTCATGAAGAAATTCGACTTCAAAAAAGTTTTTGCAAGGGGGGGGGGTGTTTAGTCTTTTTTCAACCTTTTCGTAAGAGAGGGGTGTTTCGTCTTTTTTCAACTTTTTCGTGAGGGGGGGGTGGGTCAATTGAAAATTTTCATGAAGAAATTCGGCTTCAAAAAAGTTGAAAATTTTCATGAAGAAATTCGGCTTCAAAAAAGTTGAAAATATTCATGAAGAAATTCGGCTTCAAAAAATTTAAAATTTTATGAAGAAATTCGGCTTCAAAAAAGTTGAAAATATTCATGAAGAAATTCGGCTTCAAAAAAGTTGAAAATTTTCATGAAGTATTTGGGCTTCAAAAAAGTTGAAAATTTTCATGAAGAAATTCGGCTTCAAAAAAGATGAAAATTTTCATGAAGAAATTCAGCTTCAAAAAGGTTGAAAATTTTCACGACAGGATTTCGTCTTTAAAAAAGTCGAACATTTTCATGAAGTATTTGGGCTTCAAAAAAGTTGAAAATTTTCATGAAGTATTTGGGCTTCAAAAAAGTTGAAAATATTCATGAAGAAATTCGGCTTCAAAAAAGTTTAAAATTTTCATGAAGAAATTCGGCTTCAAAAAAGTTGAAAATATTCATGAAGAAATTCGGCTTCAAAAAAGTTGAAAATTTTCATGAAGTATTGCGGCTTCAAAAAAGTTAAATATTTTCATGAAGTATTTGGGCTTCAAAAAAGCTGAAAATATTCATGAAGAAATTCAGCTTCAAATAAGTTGAAAATTATAATGAAGAAATTCTGCTTCAAAAAAGTTGAAAATTTTCACGACAGGATTTCGTCTTTAAAAAAGTCGAACATTTTCATGAAGTATTTGGGCTTCAAAAAAGTTGAAAATTTTCATGAAGTATTTGGGCTTCAAAAAAGTTGAAAATATTCATGAAGAAATTCGGCTTCAAAAAAGTTTAAAATTTTCATGAAGAAATTCGGCTTCAAAAAAGTTGAAAATATTCATGAAGAAATTCGGCTTCAAAAAAGTTTAAAATTTTGATGAAGAAATTCGGCTTCAAAAAAGTTGAAAATATTCATGAAGAAATTCGGCTTTAAAAAAGTTGAAAATTATAATGAAGAAATTCTGCTTCAAAAAAGTTGAAAATATTCATGAAAGAAATTCGGCTTCAAAAAAGTTGAAAATTTTCATGAAGTATTTGGGCTTCAAAAAAGTTGAACATTTTGATGAAGAAATTCGGCTTCAAAAAAGTTGAAAATATTCATGAAGAAATTCGGCTTTAAAAAAGTTGAAAATTATAATGAAGAAATTCTGCTTCAAAAAAGTTGAAAATATTCATGAAAGAAATTCGGCTTCAAAAAAGTTGAAAATTTTCATGAAGTATTTGGGCTTCAAAAAAGTTGAACATTTTCATGAAGTATTTGGGCTTCAAAAAAGTTGAAAATTTTCATGAAGAAATTCGGCTTCAAAAAAGTTGAATATTTTCTTGAAGTATTTGGGCTTCAGAAAAGTTGAAAATATTCATGAAGTATTTGTGCTTCAAAAAAGTTGAACATTTTCATGAAGGATTTGGGCTTCAAAAAAGTTGAACATTTTCAAGAAGAAATTCGGCTTCAAAAAAGTTGAAAATTTTCATGAAGTATTTGGGCTTGAAAAAAGTTGAAAATTTTCATGAAGAAATTCGGCTTCAAAAAAGTTTTCGCAAGGGGGGGATGTTTCGTCTTTTTTCAACTTTTTCGTAAGGGGGGGTGTTTCGTCTTTTTTCAACTTTTTCGTGAGGGGGGGTGGGTCAATTGAAAATATTCATGAAGAAATTCGGCTTCAAAAAAGTTGAAAATTTTCATGAAGAAATTCGGCTTCAAAAAAGTTGAAAATATTCATGAAGAAATTCGGCTTCAAAAAACTTTAAAATTTTATGAAGAAATTCGGCTTCAAAAAAGTTGAAAATATTCATGAAGAAATTCGGCTTCAAAAAAGTTGAAAATTTTCATGAAGTATTTGGGCTTCAAAAAAGTTGAAAATTTTCATGAAGAAATTCGGCTTCAAAAAAGATGAAAATTTTCATGAAGAAATTCAGCTTCAAAAAGGTTGAAAATTTTCACGACAGGATTTCGTCTTTAAAAAAGTCGAACATTTTCATGAAGTATTTGGGCTTCAAAAAAGTTGAAAATTTTCATGAAGTATTTGGGCTTCAAAAAAGTTGAAAATATTCATGAAGAAATTCGGCTTCAAAAAAGTTTAAAATTTTCATGAAGAAATTCGGCTTCAAAAAAGTTGAAAATATTCATGAAGAAATTCGGCTTCAAAAAAGTTGAAAATTTTCATGAAGTATTGCGGCTTCAAAAAAGTTAAATATTTTCATGAAGTATTTGGGCTTCAAAAAAGCTGAAAATATTCATGAAGAAATTCAGCTTCAAATAAGTTGAAAATTATAATGAAGAAATTCTGCTTCAAAAAAGTTGAAAATTTTCACGACAGGATTTCGTCTTTAAAAAAGTCGAACATTTTCATGAAGTATTTGGGCTTCAAAAAAGTTGAAAATTTTCATGAAGTATTTGGGCTTCAAAAAAGTTGAAAATATTCATGAAGAAATTCGGCTTCAAAAAAGTTTAAAATTTTCATGAAGAAATTCGACTTCAAAAAAGTTGAAAATATTCATGAAGAAATTCGGCTTCAAAAAAGTTTAAAATTTTGATGAAGAAATTCGGCTTCAAAAAAGTTGAAAATATTCATGAAGAAATTCGGCTTTAAAAAAGTTGAAAATTATAATGAAGAAATTCTGCTTCAAAAAAGTTGAAAATATTCATGAAAGAAATTCGGCTTCAAAAAAGTTGAAAATTTTCATGAAGTATTTGGGCTTCAAAAAAGTTGAACATTTTGATGAAGAAATTCGGCTTCAAAAAAGTTGAAAATATTCATGAAGAAATTCGGCTTTAAAAAAGTTGAAAATTATAATGAAGAAATTCTGCTTCAAAAAAGTTGAAAATATTCATGAAAGAAATTCGGCTTCAAAAAAGTTGAAAATTTTCATGAAGTATTTGGGCTTCAAAAAAGTTGAACATTTTCATGAAGTATTTGGGCTTCAAAAAAGTTGAAAATTTTCATGAAGAAATTCGGCTTCAAAAAAGTTGAATATTTTCTTGAAGTATTTGGGCTTCAGAAAAGTTGAAAATATTCATGAAGTATTTGTGCTTCAAAAAAGTTGAACATTTTCATGAAGGATTTGGGCTTCAAAAAAGTTGAACATTTTCAAGAAGAAATTCGGCTTCAAAAAAGTTGAAAATTTTCATGAAGTATTTGGGCTTGAAAAAAGTTGAAAATTTTCATGAAGAAATTCGGCTTCAAAAAAGTTTTCGCAAGGGGGGGATGTTTCGTCTTTTTTCAACTTTTTCGTAAGGGGGGGTGTTTCGTCTTTTTTCAACTTTTTCGTGAGGGGGGGTGGGTCAATTGAAAATATTCATGAAGAAATTCGGCTTCAAAAAAGTTGAAAATTTTCCTGATGTATTTGTGCTTCAAAAAAGTTTAGAATTTTCATGAAGAAATTCGGCTTCAAAAAAGTTGAAAATTTTCATGAAGAAATTCGGCTTCAAAAAAGTTGAAAATATTCATGAAGAAATTCGGCTTCAAAAAACTTTAAAATTTTAATGAAGAAATTCGGCTTCAAAAAAGTTGAAAATATTCATGAAGAAATTCGGCTTCAAAAAAGTTGAAAATTTTCATGAAGTATTTGGGCTTCAAAAAAGTTGAAAATTTTCATGAAGTATTTGGGCTTCAAAAAAGTTGAAAATATTCATGAAGAAATTCGGCTTCAAAAAAGTTTAAAATTTTCATGAAGAAATTCGGCTTCAAAAAAGTTGAAAATATTCATGAAGAAATTCGGCTTCAAAAAAGTTGAAAATTTTCATGAAGTATTGCGGCTTCAAAAAAGTTGAATATTTTCATGAAGTATTTGGGCTTCAAAAAAGCTGAAAATATTCATGAAGAAATTCGGCTTCAAAAAAGTTGAAAATTTTCATGAAGAAATTCGGCTTCAAAAAAGTTGAAAATATTCATGAAGAAATTCGGCTTCAAAAAAGTTGAAAATTTTCATGAAGTATTGCGGCTTCAAAAAAGTTGAATATTTTCATGAAGTATTTGGGCTTCAAAAAAGCTGAAAATATTCATGAAGAAATTCGGCTTCAAAAAAGTTGAAAATATTCATGAAGAAATTCGGCTTCAAAAAAGTTTTCGCAAGGGGGGGATGTTTCGTCTTTTTTCAACTTTTTCGTAAGGGGGGGTGTTTCGTCTTTTTTCAACTTTTTCGTGAGGGGGGGTGGGTCAATTGAAAATATTCATGAAGAAATTCGGCTTCAAAAAAGTTGAAAATTTTCCTGATGTATTTGTGCTTCAAAAAAGTTTAGAATTTTCATGAAGAAATTCGGCTTCAAAAAAGTTGAAAATTTTCATGAAGAAATTCGGCTTCAAAAAAGTTGAAAATATTCATGAAGAAATTCGGCTTCAAAAAACTTTAAAATTTTAATGAAGAAATTCGGCTTCAAAAAAGTTGAAAATATTCATGAAGAAATTCGGCTTCAAAAAAGTTGAAAATTTTCATGAAGTATTTGGGCTTCAAAAAAGTTGAAAATTTTCATGAAGAAATTCGGCTTCAAAAAAGATGAAAATTTTCATGAAGAAATTCAGCTTCAAAAAGGTTGAAAATTTTCACGACAGGATTTCGTCTTTAAAAAAGTCGAACATTTTCATGAAGTATTTGGGCTTCAAAAAAGTTGAAAATTTTCATGAAGTATTTGGGCTGCAAAAAAGTTGAAAATATTCATGAAGAAATTCGGCTTCAAAAAAGTTGAAAATTTTCATGAAGAAATTGGGCTTCAAAAAAGTTGAATATATTCATGAAGTATTTGGGCATCAAAAAAGTTGAAAATATTCATGAAGTATTTGGGCTTCAAAAAAGTTGAACATTTTCATGAAGGATTTGGGCATCAAAAAAGTTGAAAATATTCTTGAAGTATTTGGGCTTCAAAAAAGTTAAACATTTTCATGAAGGATTTGGGCTTCAAAAAAGTTGAACATTTTCAAGAAGAAATTCGGCTTCAAAAAAGTTGAAAATTTTCATGAAGTATTTCGGCTTCAAAAAAGTTCAAAATTTTCATGAAGAAATTGGGCTTCAAAAAAGTTGAATATATTCATGAAGTATTTGGGCATCAAAAAAGTTGAAAATTTTCATGAAGGATTTCGGCTTCAAAAAAGTTGAATATATTCATGAAGTATTTCGGCTGCAAAAAAGTTGAATATTTTCATGAAGTATTTGGGCTTCAAAAAAGTTGAAAATTTTCATGAAGGATTTGGGCTTCAAAAAAGTTGAATATATTCATGAAGAAATTCGGCTTCAAAAAAGTTGAACATTTTCATGAAGTAATTGGGCTTCAAAAAAGTTGAAAATTTTCATGAAGGATTTGGGCTTCAAAAAAGTTGAATATATTCATGAAGAAATTCGGCTTCAAAAAAGTTGAACATTTTCATGAAGTATTTGGGCTTCAAAAAAGTTGAAAATTTTCATGAAGTATTTGGGCTTCAAAAAAGTTGAAAATTTTCATGAAGTATTTGGGCTTCAAAAAAGTTGAAAATTTTCATGAAGAAATTCGGCTTCAAAAAAGTTGAAAATTTTCATGAAGTATTTGGGCTTGAAATTTTTTTTAAATTTTCATGAAGAAATTCGGCTTCAAAAAAGTTTAAAATTTTCATGAAGAAATTCGGCTTCAAAAAAGTTTAAAATTTTCATGAAGAAATTCAGCTTCAAAAAAGTTGAAAATTTTCATGAAGTATTTGGGCTTCAAAAAAGTTGAACATTTTCATGAAGTATTTGGGCTTGAAAAAAGTTGAAAATTTTCATGAAGAAATTTGGCTTCAAAAAAGTTGAAAATTTTCATGAAGTATTTGGGCTTGAAATTTTTTTTTAATTTTCATGAAGAAATTCGGCTTCAAAAAAGTTTAAAATTTTCATGAAGAAATTCGGCTTCAAAAAAGTTGAAAATTTTCATGAAGTATTTGGGCTTCAAAAAAGTTGAAAATATTCATGAAGAAATTCGGCTTCAAAAAAGTTGAAAATTTTCCTGATGTATTTGTGCTTCAAAAAAGTTTAGAATTTTCATGAAGAAATTCGGCTTCAAAAAAGTTGAAAATATTCATGAAGAAATTCGGCTTCAAAAAACTTTAAAATTTTAATGAAAAAATTCGGCTTCAAAAAAGTTGAAAATATTCATGAAGAAATTCGGCTTCAAAAAAGTTGAAAATTTTCATGAAGAAATTCGGCTTCAAAAAAGTTGAAAATTTTCATGAAGGATTTGGGCATCAAAAAAGTTGAAAATTTTCATGAAGGATTTGGGCTTCAAAAAAGTTGAAAATTTTCATGAAGAAATTCGGCTTCAAAAAAGTTGAATATTTTCTTGAAGTATTTGGGCTTCAAAAAAGTTGAACATTTTCAAGAAGAAATTCGGCTTCAAAAAAGTTGAAAATTTTCATGAAGTATTTGGGCTTCAAAAAAGTTTTCGCAAGGGGGGGATGTTTCGTCTTTTTTCAACTTTTTCGTAAGGGGGGGTGTTTCGTCTTTTTTCAACTTTTTCGTGAGGGGGGGTGGGTCAATTGAAAATATTCATGAAGAAATTCGGCTTCAAAAAAGTTGAAAATTTTCCTGATGTATTTGTGCTTCAAAAAAGTTTAGAATTTTCATGAAGAAATTCGGCTTCAAAAAACTTTAAAATTTTAATGAAGAAATTCGGCTTCAAAAAAGTTGAAAATATTCATGAAGAAATTCGGCTTCAAAAAAGTTGAAAATTTTCATGAAGTATTTGGGCTTCAAAAAAGTTGAAAATTTTCATGAAGAAATTCGGCTTCAAAAAAGATGAAAATTTTCATGAAGAAATTCAGCTTCAAAAAGGTTGAAAATTTTCACGACAGGATTTCGTCTTTAAAAAAGTCGAACATTTTCATGAAGTATTTGGGCTTCAAAAAAGTTGAAAATTTTCATGAAGTATTTGGGATTCAAAAAAGTTGAAAATATTCATGAAGAAATTCGGCTTCAAAAAAGTTGAAAATATTCATGAAGATATTCGGCTTCAAAAAAGTTTAAAATTTTCATGAAGTATTGCGGCTTCAAAAAAGTTGAATATTTTCATGAAGTATTTGGGCTTCAAAAAAGCTGAAAATATTCATGAAGAAATTCGGCTTCAAAAAAGTTGAAAATTTTCATGAAGAAATTCGGCTTCAAAAAAGTTGAAAATATTCATGAAGAAATTCGGCTTCAAAAAAGTTGAAAATTTTCATGAAGTATTGCGGCTTCAAAAAAGTTGAACATTTTCATGAAGGATTTGGGCATCAAAAAAGTTGAAAATATTCTTGAAGTATTTGGGCTTCAAAAAAGTTGAAAATTTTCATGAAGGATTTGGGCTTCAAAAAAGTTGAAAATTTTCATGAAGAAATTCGGCTTCAAAAAAGTTGAATATTTTCTTGAAGTATTTGGGCTTCAAAAAAGTTGAACTTTTCATGAAGGATTTGGGCTTCAAAAAAGTTGAACATTTTCAAGAAGAAATTCGGCTTCAAAAAAGTTGAAAATTTTCATGAAGTATTTCGGCTTCAAAAAAGTTGAAAATTTTCATGAAGAAATTGGGCTTCAAAAAAGTTGAATATATTCATGAAGTATTTGGGCATCAAAAAAGTTGAAAATATTCATGAAGTATTTGGGCTTCAAAAAAGTTGAACATTTTCATGAAGGCAAAAAAAAGCTTCAAAAAAGTTGAACATTTTCATGAAGAAATTCAGCTTCAAAAAAGTTGAAAATTTTCATGAAGTATTTGGGCTTCAAAAAAGTTGAACATTTTCATGAAGTATTTGGGCTTGAAAAAAGTTGAAAATTTTCATGAAGAAATTCGGCTTCAAAAAAGTTTTCGCAAGGTGGGGGGTGTTTCGTCTTTTTTCAACTTTTTCGTAAGGGGGGGGTGTTTCGTCTTTTTTCAACTTTTTCGTAAGGGGGGGGTGTTTCGTCTTTTTTCAACTTTTTCGTAAGAGGGGGGTGTTTCGTCTTTTTTCAACTTTTTCGTGAGGGGGGGTGGGTCAATTGAAAATATTCATGAAGAAATTCGGCTTCAAAAAAGTTGAAAATTTTCATGAAGAAATTCGGCTTCAAAAAAGTTTTCGCAAGGTGGGGGGTGTTTCGTCTTTTTTCCACTTTTTCGTAAGGGGGGGGTGTTTCGTCTTTTTTCAACTTTTTCGTAAGGGGGGGGTGTTTCGTCTTTTTTCAACTTTTTCGTAAGAGGGGGGTGTTTCGTCTTTTTTCAACTTTTTCGTGAGGGGGGGTGGGTCAATTGACAATATTCATGAAGAAATTCGGCTTCAAAAAAGTTGAAAATTTTCATGAAGTATTTGGGCTTCAAAAAAGTTGAAAATTTTCATGAAGTATTTGGGATTCAAAAAAGTTGAAAATTTTCATGAAGAAATTCGGCTTCAAAAAAGTTTTTGCAAGGGGGGGGTGTTTCGTCATTTTTCAACCTTTTCGTAAGAGAGGGGTGTTTCGTCTTTTTTCAACTTTTTCGTGAGGGGGGGTGGGTCAATTGAAAATATTCATGAAGAAATTCGGCTTCAAAAAAGTTGAAAATTTTCATGAAGTATTTGGGCTTCAAAAAAGTTGAAAATATTCATGAAGAAATTCGGCTTCAAAAGTTGAAAATTTTCATGAAGTATTTGGGCTTCAAAAAAGTTGAAAATTTTCATGAAGAATTTCGGCTTCAAAAAAGTTGAACATTTTCATGAAGAAATTCAGCTTCAAAAAAGTTGAAAATTTTCATGAAGTATTTGGGCTTCAAAAAAGTTGAACATTTTCATGAAGTATTTGGGCTTGAAAAAAGTTGAAAATTTTCATGAAGAAATTCGGCTTCAAAAAAGTTTTCGCAAGGTGGGGGGTGTTTCGTCTTTTTTCAACTTTTTCGTAAGGGTGTTTCGTCTTTTTTCAACTTTTTCGTAAGAGGGGGGTGTTTCGTCTTTTTTGAACTTTTTCGTGAGGGGGGGTGGGTCAATTGAAAATATTCATGAAGAAATTCGGCTTCAAAAAAGTTGAAAATTTTCATGAAGAAATTCGGCTTCAAAAAAGTTTTCGCAAGGTGGGGGGTGTTTCGTCTTTTTTCAACTTTTTCGTAAGGGGGGGGTGTTTCGTCTTTTTTCAACTTTTTCGTAAGGGGGGGGTGTTTCGTCTTTTTTCAACTTTTTCGTAAGAGGGGGGTGTTTCGTCTTTTTTCAACTTTTTCGTGAGGGGGGGTGGGTCAATTGAAAATATTCATGAAGAAATTCGGCTTCAAAAAAGTTGAAAATTTTCATGAAGTATTTGGGCTTCAAAAAAGTTGAAAATTTTCATGAAGTATTTGGGATTCAAAAAAGTTGAAAATTTTCATGAAGAAATTCGGCTTCAAAAAAGTTTTTGCAAGGGGGGGGTGTTTCGTCATTTTTCAACCTTTTCGTAAGAGAGGGGTGTTTCGTCTTTTTTCAACTTTTTCGTGAGGGGGGGTGGGTCAATTGAAAATATTCATGAAGAAATTCGGCTTCAAAAAAGTTGAAAATTTTCATGAAGTATTTGGGCTTCAAAAAAGTTGAAAATATTCATGAAGAAATTCGGCTTCAAAAAAGTTGAACATTTTCATGAAGAAATTCAGCTTCAAAAAAGTTGAAAATTTTCATGAAGTATTTGGGCTTGAAAAAAGTTGAACATTTTCATGAAGCATTTGGGCTTGAAAAAAGTTGAAAATTTTCATGAAGAAATTCGGCTTCAAAAAAGTTTTCGCAAGGTGGGGGGTGTTTCGTCTTTTTTCAACTTTTTCGTAAGGGGGGGTGTTTCGTCTTTTTTCAACTTTTTCGTAAGAGGGGGGTGTTTCGTCTTTTTTCAACTTTTTCGTGAGGGGGGTGGGTCAATTGAAAATATTCATGAAGAAATTCGGCTTCAAAAAAGTTGAAAATTTTCATGAAGTATTTGGGCTTGAAAAAAGTTGAACATTTTCATGAAGCATTTGGGCTTGAAAAAAGTTGAAAATTTTCATGAAGAAATTCGGCTTCAAAAAAGTTTTCGCAAGGTGGGGGGTGTTTCGTCTTTTTTCAACTTTTTCGTAAGGGGGGGTGTTTCGTCTTTTTTCAACTTTTTCGTAAGAGGGGGGTGTTTCGTCTTTTTTCAACTTTTTCGTGAGGGGGGTGGGTCAATTGAAAATATTCATGAAGAAATTCGGCTTCAAAAGTTTGAAAATTTTCATGAAGTATTTGGGCTTCAAAAAAGTTTAAAATTTTAATGAAGAATTTCGGCTTCAAAAAAGTTGAACATTTTCATGAAGAAATTCAGCTTCAAAAAAGTTGAAAATTTTCATGAAGTATTTGGGCTTCAAAAAAGTTGAACATTTTCATGAAGTATTTGGGTTTGAAAAAAGTTGAAAATTTTCATGAAGAAATTCGGCTTCAAAAAAGTTTTCGCAAGGTGGGGGGTGTTTCGTCTTTTTTCAACTTTTTCGTAAGGGGGGGGTGTTTCGTCTTTTTTCAACTTTTTCGTGAGGGGGGGTGGGTCAATTGAAAATATTCATGAAGAAATTCGGCTTCAAAAAAGTTGAAAATTTTCATGAAGTATTTGGGCTTCAAAAAAGTTTAAAATTTTCATGAAGAAATTCGGCTTCAAAAATTTTTTCGCAAGGGGGGGGTGTTTCGTCTTTTTTCAACTTTTTCGTAAGGGGGGGTGTTTCGTCTTTTTTCAACTTTTTCGTTAGGGGGGTGGGTCAATTGAAAATATTCATGAAGAAATTCGGCTTCAAAAGTTGAAAATTTTCATGAAGAATTTGGGCTTCAAAAAAGTTTAAAATTTTCATGAAGTATTTGGGCTTCAAAAAAGTTGAACATTTTCATGAAGTATTTGTGCTTGAAAAAAGTTGAACATTTTCATGAAGAAATTCGGATTCAAAAAAGTTAAAAATTTTCATGAAGAAATTCGGATTCAAAAAAGTTAAAAATTTTCATGAAGAAATTCGGCTTCAAAAAAGTTGAAAATTTTCATGAAGTATTTGGGCTTCAAAAAAGTTTAAAATTTTCATGAAGAAATTCGGCTTCAAAAATTTTTTCGCAAGGGGGGGGTGTTTCGTCTTTTTTCAACTTTTTCGTAAGGGGGGGTGTTTCGTCTTTTTTCAACTTTTTCGTTAGGGGGGTGGGTCAATTGAAAATATTCATGAAGAAATTCGGCTTCAAAAGTTGAAAATTTTCATGAAGTATTTGGGCTTCAAAAAAGTTTAAAATTTTCATGAAGTATTTGGGCTTCAAAAAAGTTGAACATTTTCATGAAGTATTTGTGCTTGAAAAAAGTTGAACATTTTCATGAAGAAATTCGGCTTCAAAAAAGTTAAAAATTTTCATGAAGAAATTCGGATTCAAAAAAGTGAAAAATTTTCATGAAGAAATTCGGCTTCAAAAAAGTTTTCGCAAGGGGGGGGTGTTTCGTCTTTTTTCAACTTTTTCGTAATGGGGGGGTGTTTCGTCTTTTTTCAACTTTTTCGTAAGAGGGGGGTGTTTCGTCTTTTTTCAACTTTTTCGTGAGGGGGGTGGGTCAATTGAAAATATTCATGAAGAAATTCGGCTTGAAAAAAGTTGAAAATTTTCATGAAGCATTTGGGCTTCAAAAAAGTTGAAAATTTTCATGAAGAAATTCGGATTCAAAAAAGTTAAAAATTTTCATGATGAAATTTGGCTTAAAAAAGTTTAAATTTTTCATGAAGTATTTGGGCTTCAAAAAAGTTGAAAAATTTTCATGAAGAAATTCGGATTCAAAAAAGTTAAAAATTTTCATGATGAAATTTGGCTTAAAAAAGTTTAAATTTTTCATGAAGTATTTGGGCTTAAAAAAAGTTGAAAATTTTCATGAAGTATTTGGGATTCAAAAAAGTTGAAAACTTTCATGAAGAAATTCGGCTTCAAAAAAGTTTTCGCAAGGGGGGGGTGTTTCTTTTTTTTCAAATTTTTCGTGAGGGGGGGTGGGTCAATTGAAAATATTCATGAAGAAATTAGGCTTCAAAAAAGTTGAAAATTTTCAAAAAGTATTTGGGCTTCAAAAAAGTTTAAAATTTTCATGAAGAAATTCGGCTTCAAAAAAGTTTAAAATTTTCGTGAAGTATTTGGGCTTCAAAAAAGTTGAAAATATTCATGAAGAAATTCGGCTTAAAAAAGTTTAAATTTTTCATGAAGTATTTGGGCTTCAAAAAAGTTGAAAATTTTCATGAAGAAATTCGGCTTCAAAAAAGTTTTCGCAAGGGGGGGGTGTTTCGTCTTTTTTCTACTTTTTTGTAAGGGGGGGGTGTTTCGTCTTTTTTCAACTTTTTCGTAAGAGGGGGGTGTTTCGTCTTTTTTCAACTTTTTCGTGAGGGGGGGTGGGTCAATTGAAAATATTCATGAAGAAATTCAACTTCAAAAAAGTTTAAAATTTTCAAAAAGTATTTGGGCTTCAAAAAAGTTGAAAATATTCAAGAAGAAATTCGGCTTCAAAAAAGTTGAAAATTTTCATGAAGTATTTGGGCTTCAAATTTTTTTTTTAATTTTCATGAAGAAATTCGGCTTCAAAAAAGTTTAAAATTTTCATGAAGAAATTCGGCTTCAAAAAAGTTTTCGCAAGGGGGGTGTGTTTCGTCTTTTTTCAACTTTTTCGTGAGGGGGGTGGGTCAATTGAAAATATTCATGAAGAAATTCGGCTTCAAAAAAGTTGAAAATTTTCATGAAGTATTTGGGCTTCAAAAAAGTTGAAAATTTTCATGTAGAAATTCGGCTTAAAAAAAGTTGAAAATTTTCATGAAGTATTTGGTATTCAAAAAAGTTGAAAATTTTCATGAAGAAATTCGGCTTCAAAAAATTTTAAAATTTTCATGAAGAAATTCAGCTTCAAAAAAGTTGAAAATTTTCATGAAGTATTTGGGCATCAAAAAAGTTGAACATTTTCATGAAGTATTTGGGCTTGAAAAAAGTTGAAAATTTTCATGAAGTATTTGGGCTTCAAAAAAGTTGAAAATTTTCATGAAGAAATTCGGATTCAAAAAAGTTAAAAATTTTCATGAAGAAATTCGGATTCAAAAAAGTTAAAAATTTTCATGAAGTATTTGGGATTCAAAAAAGTTGAAAATTTTCATGAAGAAATTGGGCTTCAAAAAATTTTAAAATTTTCATGAAGAAATTCAGCTTCAAAAAAGTTGAAAATTTTCATGAAGTATTTGGGCTTCAAAAAAGTTGAACATTTTCATGAAGTATTTGGGCTTGAAAAAAGTTGAAAATTTTCATGAAGTATTTGGGCTTCAAAAAAGTTGAAAATTTTCATGAAGAAATTCGGATTCAAAAAAGTTAAAAATTTTCATGAAGAAATTCGGATTCAAAAAAGTTAAAAATTTTCATGAAGTATTTGGGATTCAAAAAAGTTGAAAATTTTCATGAAGAAATTCGGCTTCAAAAAATTTTAAAATTTTCATGAAGAAATTCAGCTTCAAAAAAGTTGAAAATTTTCATGAAGTATTTGGGCTTGAAAAAAGTTGAACATTTTCATGAACTATTTGGGCTTCAAAAAAGTTGAAAATTTTCATGAAGAAATTCGGCTTCAAAAAAGTTTTCGCAAGGGGGGGGTGTTTCGTCTTTTTTCAACTTTTTCGTAAGAGGGGGGTGTTTCGTCTTTTTTCAACTTTTTCGTGAGGGGGGTGGGTCAATTGAAAATATTCATGAAGAAATTCGGCTTAAAAAAGTTTAAATTTTTCATGAAGTATTTGGGCTTCAAAAAAGTTGAAAATTTTCATGAAGAAATTCGGCTTCAAAAAAGTTTTCGCAAGGGGGGGGTGTTTCGTCTTTTTTCTACTTTTTTGTAAGGGGGGGGTGTTTCGTCTTTTTTCAACTTTTTCGTAAGAGGGGGGTGTTTCGTCTTTTTTCAACTTTTTCGTGAGGGGGGGTGGGTCAATTGAAAATATTCATGAAGAAATTCAACTTCAAAAAAGTTTAAAATTTTCAAAAAGTATTTGGGCTTCAAAAAAGTTGAAAATATTCAAGAAGAAATTCGGCTTCAAAAAAGTTGAAAATTTTCATGAAGTATTTGGGCTTCAAATTTTTTTTTTAATTTTCATGAAGAAATTCGGCTTCAAAAAAGTTTAAAATTTTCATGAAGAAATTCGGCTTCAAAAAAGTTTTCGCAAGGGGGGTGTGTTTCGTCTTTTTTCAACTTTTTCGTGAGGGGGGTGGGTCAATTGAAAATATTCATGAAGAAATTCGGCTTCAAAAAAGTTGAAAATTTTCATGAAGTATTTGGGCTTCAAAAAAGTTGAAAATTTTCATGTAGAAATTCGGCTTAAAAAAAGTTGAAAATTTTCATGAAGTATTTGGTATTCAAAAAAGTTGAAAATTTTCATGAAGAAATTCGGCTTCAAAAAATTTTAAAATTTTCATGAAGAAATTCAGCTTCAAAAAAGTTGAAAATTTTCATGAAGTATTTGGGCATCAAAAAAGTTGAACATTTTCATGAAGTATTTGGGCTTGAAAAAAGTTGAAAATTTTCATGAAGTATTTGGGCTTCAAAAAAGTTGAAAATTTTCATGAAGAAATTCGGATTCAAAAAAGTTAAAAATTTTCATGAAGAAATTCGGATTCAAAAAAGTTAAAAATTTTCATGAAGTATTTGGGATTCAAAAAAGTTGAAAATTTTCATGAAGAAATTGGGCTTCAAAAAATTTTAAAATTTTCATGAAGAAATTCAGCTTCAAAAAAGTTGAAAATTTTCATGAAGTATTTGGGCTTCAAAAAAGTTGAACATTTTCATGAAGTATTTGGGCTTGAAAAAAGTTGAAAATTTTCATGAAGTATTTGGGCTTCAAAAAAGTTGAAAATTTTCATGAAGAAATTCGGATTCAAAAAAGTTAAAAATTTTCATGAAGAAATTCGGATTCAAAAAAGTTAAAAATTTTCATGAAGTATTTGGGATTCAAAAAAGTTGAAAATTTTCATGAAGAAATTCGGCTTCAAAAAATTTTAAAATTTTCATGAAGAAATTCAGCTTCAAAAAAGTTGAAAATTTTCATGAAGTATTTGGGCTTGAAAAAAGTTGAACATTTTCATGAACTATTTGGGCTTCAAAAAAGTTGAAAATTTTCATGAAGAAATTCGGCTTCAAAAAAGTTTTCGCAAGGGGGGGGTGTTTCGTCTTTTTTCAACTTTTTCGTAAGAGGGGGGTGTTTCGTCTTTTTTCAACTTTTTCGTGAGGGGGGTGGGTCAATTGAAAATATTCATGAAGAAATTCGGCTTCAAAAAAGTTGAAAATTTTCATGAAGGATTTGGGCTTCAAAAAAGTTGAATATTTTCATGAAGTATTTGGGCTTCAAAAAAGTTTAAAATTTTCATGAAGTATTTCGCCTTCAATAAAGTTGAAAATTTTCATGAAGTATTTGGGCTTCAAAAAAGTTGAAAATTTTCATGAAGTATTTCGCCTTGAATAAAGTTGAAAATTGTCATGAAGTATTTGGGCTTCAAAAAAGTTGAATATATTCATGAAGTATTTGGGCTTCAAAAAAGTTGAACATTTTCATGAAGGATTTGGGCATCAAAAAAATTGAAAATATTCATGAAGAAATTCAGCTTCAAAAAAGTTGAATATTTTCTTGAAGTATTTGGGCTTCAAAAAAGTTGAAAATTTTCATGAAGGATTTGGGATTCAAAAAAGTTGAATATTTTCATGAAGTATTTGGGCTTCAAAAAAGTTGAAAATTTTCATGAGGAAATTGGGCTTCAAAAAAGTTGAACATTTTCATGAAGGATTTGGGCTTCAAAAAAGTTGAAAATTTTCACGACAGGATTTCGGCTTAAAAAAAGTCGAACATTTTCATGAAGTATTTCAGCTTCAAAAAAGTTGAAAATTTTCATGAAAAGATTTCGGCTTCAAAAAAGTTGAATATTTTCACGACAGGATTTCGTCTTTAAAAAAGTCAAACATTTTCATGAAGTATTTCGGCTTCAAAAAAGTTGAAAATTTTCATGAAAAGATTTCGGCTTCAAAAAAGTTGAAAATTTTCATGAAAAGATTTCGGCTTCAAAAAAGTTGAAAATTTTCATGAAGAAATTCGGCTTCAAAAAAGTTGAAAATTTTCATGAAGGATTTGGGATTCAAAAAAGTTGAATATATTCATGAAGTATTTCGGCTTCAAAAAAGTTGAATATTTTCATGAAGTATTTGGGCTTCAAAAAAGTTGAATATATTCATGAAGAAATTCGGCTTCAAAAATGTTGAATATATTCATGAAGTATTTCGCCTTCAAAAAAGTTGAAAATTTTCATGAAGTATTTGGGCTTCAAAAAAGTTGAAAATTTTCATGAAGTATTTGGGCTTCAAAAAAGTTGAAAATTTTAAGAAAGTATTTGGGCTTCAAATAAGTTGAAAATTTTCATCAAGTATTTGGGCTTCAAAAAAGTTGAAAATTTTCATGAAGGATTTGGGATTCAAAAAAGTTAAAAATTTTCATGAAGTATTTGGGATTCAAAAAAGTTGAAAATTTTCATGAAGAAATTGGGCTTCAAAAAATTTTAAAATTTTCATGAAGAAATTCAGCTTCAAAAAAGTTGAAAATTTTCATGAAGTATTTGGGCTTCAAAAAAGTTGAACATTTTCATGAAGTATTTGGGCTTGAAAAAAGTTGAAAATTTTCATGAAGTATTTGGGCTTCAAAAAAGTTGAAAATTTTCATGAAGAAATTCGGATTCAAAAAAGTTAAAAATTTTCATGAAGAAATTCGGATTCAAAAAAGTTAAAAATTTTCATGAAGTATTTGGGATTCAAAAAAGTTGAAAATTTTCATGAAGAAATTCGGCTTCAAAAAATTTTAAAATTTTCATGAAGAAATTCAGCTTCAAAAAAGTTTTCGCAAGGGGGGGGTGTTTCGTCTTTTTTCAACTTTTTTGTAAGGGGGGGGTGTTTCGTCTTTTTTCAACTTTTTCGTAAGAGGGGGGTGTTTCGTCTTTTTTCAACTTTTTCGTGAGGGGGGTGGGTCAATTGAAAATATTCATGAAGAAATTCGGCTTCAAAAAAGTTGAAAATTTTCATGAAGGATTTGGGCTTCAAAAAAGTTGAATATTTTCATGAAGTATTTGGGCTTCAAAAAAGTTTAAAATTTTCATGAAGTATTTCGCCTTCAATAAAGTTGAAAATTTTCATGAAGTATTTGGGCTTCAAAAAAGTTGAAAATTTTCATGAAGTATTTCGCCTTGAATAAAGTTGAAAATTGTCATGAAGTATTTGGGCTTCAAAAAAGTTGAATATATTCATGAAGTATTTGGGCTTCAAAAAAGTTGAACATTTTCATGAAGGATTTGGGCATCAAAAAAATTGAAAATATTCATGAAGAAATTCAGCTTCAAAAAAGTTGAATATTTTCTTGAAGTATTTGGGCTTCAAAAAAGTTGAAAATTTTCATGAAGGATTTGGGATTCAAAAAAGTTGAATATTTTCATGAAGTATTTGGGCTTCAAAAAAGTTGAAAATTTTCATGAGGAAATTGGGCTTCAAAAAAGTTGAACATTTTCATGAAGGATTTGGGCTTCAAAAAAGTTGAAAATTTTCACGACAGGATTTCGGCTTAAAAAAAGTCGAACATTTTCATGAAGTATTTCAGCTTCAAAAAAGTTGAAAATTTTCATGAAAAGATTTCGGCTTCAAAAAAGTTGAATATTTTCACGACAGGATTTCGTCTTTAAAAAAGTCAAACATTTTCATGAAGTATTTCGGCTTCAAAAAAGTTGAAAATTTTCATGAAAAGATTTCGGCTTCAAAAAAGTTGAAAATTTTCATGAAAAGATTTCGGCTTCAAAAAAGTTGAAAATTTTCATGAAGAAATTCGGCTTCAAAAAAGTTGAAAATTTTCATGAAGGATTTGGGATTCAAAAAAGTTGAATATATTCATGAAGTATTTCGGCTTCAAAAAAGTTGAATATTTTCATGAAGTATTTGGGCTTCAAAAAAGTTGAATATATTCATGAAGAAATTCGGCTTCAAAAATGTTGAATATATTCATGAAGTATTTCGCCTTCAAAAAAGTTGAAAATTTTCATGAAGTATTTGGGCTTCAAAAAAGTTGAAAATTTTCATGAAGTATTTGGGCTTCAAAAAAGTTGAAAATTTTAAGAAAGTATTTGGGCTTCAAATAAGTTGAAAATTTTCATCAAGTATTTGGGCTTCAAAAAAGTTGAAAATTTTCATGAAGGATTTGGGATTCAAAAAAGTTGAATATATTCATGAAGTATTTCGGCTTCAAAAAAGTTGAATATTTTCATGAAGTATTTGGGCTTCAAAAAAGTTGAATATATTCATGAAGTATTTGGGCTTCAAAAAAGTTGAACATTTTCATGAAGGATTTGGGCATCAAAAAAATTGAAAATATTCATGAAGAAATTCAGCTTCAAAAAAGTTGAATATTTTCTTGAAGTATTTGGGCTTCAAAAAAGTTGAAAATTTTCATGAAGGATTTGGGATTCAAAAAAGTTGAATATTTTCATGAAGTATTTGGGCTTCAAAAAAGTTGAAAATTTTCATGAGGAAATTGGGCTTCAAAAAAGTTGAACATTTTCATGAAGGATTTGGGCTTCAAAAAAGTTGAAAATTTTCACGACAGGATTTCGGCTTAAAAAAAGTCGAACATTTTCATGAAGTATTTCAGCTTCAAAAAAGTTGAAAATTTTCATGAAAAGATTTCGGCTTCAAAAAAGTTGAATATTTTCACGACAGGATTTCGTCTTTAAAAAAGTCAAACATTTTCATGAAGTATTTCGGCTTCAAAAAAGTTGAAAATTTTCATGAAAAGATTTCGGCTTCAAAAAAGTTGAAAATTTTCATGAAAAGATTTCGGCTTCAAAAAAGTTGAAAATTTTCATGAAGAAATTCGGCTTCAAAAAAGTTGAAAATTTTCATGAAGGATTTGGGATTCAAAAAAGTTGAATATATTCATGAAGTATTTCGGCTTCAAAAAAGTTGAATATTTTCATGAAGTATTTGGGCTTCAAAAAAGTTGAATATATTCATGAAGAAATTCGGCTTCAAAAATGTTGAATATATTCATGAAGTATTTCGCCTTCAAAAAAGTTGAAAATTTTCATGAAGTATTTGGGCTTCAAAAAAGTTGAAAATTTTCATGAAGTATTTGGGCTTCAAAAAAGTTGAAAATTTTAAGAAAGTATTTGGGCTTCAAATAAGTTGAAAATTTTCATCAAGTATTTGGGCTTCAAAAAAGTTGAAAATTTTCATGAAGGATTTGGGATTCAAAAAAGTTGAATATATTCATGAAGTATTTCGGCTTCAAAAAAGTTGAATATTTTCATGAAGTATTTGGGCTTCAAAAAAGTTGAATATATTCATGAAGTATTTGGGCTTCAAAAAAGTTGAACATTTTCATGAAGGATTTGGGCTTCAAAAAAGTTGAAAATTTTCATGAAGGATTTGGGCGTCAAAAAAGTTGAAAATTTTCATGAAGTAATTTGGCTTCAAAAAAGTTAAAAATTTTCATGAAAAGATTTCGGCTTCAAAAAAGTTGAAAATTTTCATGAAAAGATTTCGGCTTCAAAAAAGTTGAAAATTTTCATGAAGTATTTCGCCTTCAAAAAAGTTGAAAATTTTCATGAAGTATTTGGGCTTCAAAAAAGTTGAAAATTTTCATGAAGTATTTGGGCTTCATAAAAGTTGAAAATTTTAAGAAAGTATTTGGGCTTCAAAAAAGTTGAAAATTTTCATCAAGTATTTGGGCTTCAAAAAAGTTGAAAATTTTCATGAAGTATTTGGGCTTCAAAAAAGTTGAAAATTTTCATGAAGTATTTGGGCTTCAAAAAAGTTGAAAATTTTAAGAAAGTATTTGGGCTTCAAATAAGTTGAAAATTTTCATCAAGTATTTGGGCTTCAAAAAAGTTGAAAATTTTCATGAAGGATTTGGGATTCAAAAAAGTTGAATATATTCATGAAGTATTTCGGCTTCAAAAAAGTTGAATATTTTCATGAAGTATTTGGGCTTCAAAAAAGTTGAATATATTCATGAAGTATTTGGGCTTCAAAAAAGTTGAACATTTTCATGAAGGATTTGGGCTTCAAAAAAGTTGAAAATTTTCATGAAGGATTTGGGCGTCAAAAAAGTTGAAAATTTTCATGAAGTATTTGGGCTTCAAAAAAGTTGAAAATTTTCATGAAGAAATTCGGCTTCAAAAAAGTTTAAAATTTTCATGAAGTATTTGGGCTTCAAAAAAGTTGAAAATATTCATGAAGAAATTCGGCTTCAAAAAAGATGAAAATATTCATGAAGAAATTCGGCTTCAAAAAAGATGAAAATTTTCATGAAGTATTTGGGCTTCAAAAATGTTTTAAATTTTCATGAAGAAATTCGGCTTCAAAAAAGTTTAAAATTTTCATGAAGAAATTCGGCTTCAAAAAAGGTAAAAATTTTCATGAAGAAATTCGGCGTCAAAAAAGATGAAAATTTTCATGAAGTATTTGGGCTTCAAAAAAGTTGAACATTTTCATGAAGGATTTGGGCGTCAAAAAAGTTGAAAATATTCATGAAGAAATTCGGCTTCAAAAAAGTTGAAGATTTTCATGAAGAAATTCGGCTTCAAAAAAGTTGAAAATTTTCATGAAGAAATTGGGCTTCAAAAAAGTTGAACATTTTCATGAAGGATTTGGGCTTCAAAAAAGGTGAAAATTTTCATGAAGTAATTTGGCTTCAAAAAAGTTAAAAATTTTCATGAAAAGATTTCGGCTTCAAAAAAGTTGAAAATTTTCATGAAAAGATTTCGGCTTCAAAAAAGTTGAAAATTTTCACGACAGGATTTCGGCTTTAAAAAAGTCGAACATTTTCATGAAGTATTTCAGCTTCAAAAAAGTTGAAAATTTTCATGAAAAGATTTCGGCTTCAAAAAAGTTGAAAATTTTCACGACAGGATTTGGGCTTCAAAAAAGTTTAAAATTTTCATGAAGTATTTCGCCTTCAAAAAAGTTGAAAATTTTCATGAAGTATTTGGGCTACAAAAAAGTTGAAAATTTTCATGAAGTATTTGGGCTTCATAAAAGTTGAAAATTTTAAGAAAGTATTTGGGCTTCAAAAAAGTTGAAAATTTTCATCAAGTATTTGGGCTTCAAAAAAGTTGAACATTTTCATCAAGTATTTGGGCTTCAAAAAAGTTGAAAATTTTCATGAAGGATTTGGGCATCAAAATTTTTTTAAATTTTCATGAAGAAATTCGGCTTCAAAAACGTTTTCGCAAGGGGGGGTGTTTTTTCTTTTTTCTACTTTTTCGTAAGGGGGGGGTGTTTCGTCTTTTTTCAACTTTTTCGTAAGGGGGGGGGTGTTTCGTCTTTTTTAAAATTTTTCGTAAGGGGGGGTGGGTCAATTGAAAATATTCATGAAGAAATTCGGCTTCAAAAAAGTTGAAAATTTTCATGAAGCATTTGGGCTTCAAAAAAGTTGAACATTTTCATGAAGAAATTCGGATTCAAAAAAGTTAAAAAATTTTCATGAAGAAATTCGGCTTCAAAAAAGTTTAAAATTTTCATGAAGAAATTCGGCTTCAAAAAAGTTGAAAATTTTCATGAAGTATTTGGGCTTCAAAAAAGTTGAAAATTTTCATGAAGAAATTCGGCTTCAAAAAAGTTTTCGCAAGGGGGGGTGTTTCGTCTTTTTTCAACTTTTTCGTAAGGGGGGGGTGTTTCGTCTTTTTTCAACTTTTTCGTAAGGGGGGGGTGTTTCGTCTTTTTTCAACTTTTTCATAAGAGGGGGGTGTTTCGTCTTTTTTCAACTTTTTCGTGAGGGGGGGTGGGTCAATTGAAAATATTCATGAAGAAATTCGGCTTCAAAAAAGTTTAAAATTTTCATGAAGTATTTGGGCTTCAAAAAAGTTGAAAATATTCATGAAGAAATTCGGCTTCAAAAAAGTTTAAAATTTTCATGAAGTATTTGGGCTTGAAAATTTTTGTAAATTTTCATGAAGAAATTCGGCTTCAAAAAAGTTTAAAATTTTCATGAAGAAATTCGGCTTCAAAAAAGTTGAAAATTTTCATGAAGTATTTGGCCTCAAAAAAGTTGAAAATTTTCATGAAGAAATTCGAGTTCAAAAAAGTTTAAAATTTTCATGAAGTATTTGGGCTTCAAAAAAGTTGAAAATATTCATGAAGAAATTCGGCTTCAAAAAAGTTGAAAATTTTCATGAAGTATTTTGGCTTCAAAAATGTTTTAAATTTTCATGAAGAAATTCGGCTTCAAAAAAGTTTAAAATTTTCATGAAGAAATTCGGCTTCAAAAAAGTTTAAAATTTTCATGAAGAAATTCGGCTTCAAAAAAGTTAAAAACTTTCATGAAGAAATTCAGCTTCAAAAAAGTTGAAAATTTTCATGAAGAAATTCGGCTTCAAAAAAGTTTTCGCAAGGGTGGGGTGTTTCGTCTTTTTTCAACTTTTTCGTAAGGGGGGGTGTTTCCTCTTTTTTCAACTTTTTCATAAGGGGGGGTTGGTCAATTGAAAATTTTCATGAAGTATTTGGGCTTCAAAAAAGTTGAAAATTTTCATGAAGTATTTGGGCTTCAAAAAAGTTGAAAATTTTCATGAAGTATTTGGGCTTCAAAAAAGTTGAAAATTTTCATGAAGTATTTGGGCATCAAAATTTTTTTAAATTTTCATGAAGAAATTCGGCTTCAAAAACGTTTTCGCAAGGGGGGGTGTTTTTTCTTTTTTCTACTTTTTCGTAAGGGGGGGGGTGTTTCGTCTTTTTTCAACTTTTTCGTAAGGGGGGGGGGTGTTTCGTCTTTTTTAAAATTTTTCGTAAGGGGGGGTGGGTCAATTGAAAATATTCATGAAGAAATTCGGCTTCAAAAAAGTTGAAAATTTTCATGAAGCATTTGGGCTTCAAAAAAGTTGAAAATATTCATGAAGAAATTCGGCTTCAAAAAAGTTGAAAATTTTCATGAAGTATTTTGGCTTCAAAAATGTTTTAAATTTTCATGAAGAAATTCGGCTTCAAAAAAGATGAAAATTTTCATGAAGAAATTCGGCGTCAAAAAAGATTAACATTTTCATGAAGTATTTGGGCTTCAAAAAAGTTGAAAATTTTCATGAAGAAATTCGTCTTCAAAAAAGTTTTCGCAAGGGGGGGGTGTTTCGTCTTTTTTCAACTTTTTCGTAATGGGGGGTGTATCCTCTTTTTTCAACTTTTTAATAAGGGGGGGTTGGTCAATTGAAAATTTTCATGAAGTATTTGGGCTTCAAAAAAGTTGAAAATTTTCATGAAGTATTTGGGCTTCAAAAAAGTTTAAAATTTTCATGAAGTATATGGGCTTCAAAAAAGTTGAAAATTTTCATGAAGTATTTGGGCTTCAAAAAAGTTGAAAATATTCATGAAGAAATTCGGCTTCAAAAAAGTTGAAAATTTTCAAGAAGTATTTGGGCATCAAAATTTTTTTAAATTTTCATGAAGAAATTCGGCTTCAAAAAAGTTTTCGCAAGGGGGGGGTGTTTTGTCTTTTTTCTACTTTTTCGTAAGGGGGGGGTGTTTCGTCTTTTTTCAACTTTTTCGTAAGGGGGGGGTGTTTCGTCTTTTTTAAAATTTTTCGTAAGGGGGGGTGGGTCAATTGAAAATATTCATGAAGAAATTCGGCTTCAAAAAAGTTGAAAATTTTCATGAAGCATTTGGGCTTCAAAAAAGTTGAAAATTTTCATGAAGAAATTCGGATTCAAAAAAGTTAAAAATTTTCATGAAGAAATTCGGCTTCAAAAAAGTTTAAAATTTTCATGAAGAAATTCGGCTTCAAAAAAGTTGAAAATTTTCATGAAGTATTTGGGCTTCAAAAAAGTTGAAAATTTTCATGAAGAAATTCGGCTTCAAAAAAGTTTTCGCAAGGGGGGGGTGTTTCGTCTTTTTTCAACTTTTTCGTAAGGGGGGGGGTGTTTCGTCTTTTTTCAACTTTTTCATAAGAGGGGGGTGTTTCGTCTTTTTTCAACTTTTTCGTGATTGGGGGTGGGTCAATTGAAAATATTCATGAAGAAATTCGGCTTCAAAAAAGTTGAAAATTTTCATGAAGAAATTCGGCTTCAAAAAAGTTGAAAATTTTCATGAAGTATTTGGGCTTCAAAAAAGTTGAAAATTTTCATGAAGAAATTCGGCTTCAAAAAAGTTTTCGCAAGGGGGGGGTGTTTCGTCTTTTTTCAACTTTTTCGTAAGGGGGGGGTGTTTCGTCTTTTTTCAACTTTTTCGTAAGGGGGGGGTGTTTCGTCTTTTTTCAACTTTTTCATAAGAGGGGGGTGTTTCGTCTTTTTTCAACTTTTTCGTGAGGGGGGGTGGGTCAATTGAAAATATTCATGAAGAAATTCGGCTTCAAAAAAGTTGAAAATTTTCATGAAGTATTTGGGCTTCAAAAAAGTTTAAAATTTTCATGAAGAAATTCGGCTTCAAAAAGGTTGAAAATTTTCATGAAGTATTTGGGCTTCAAAAAAGTTGAAAATATTCATGAAGAAATTCGGCTTCAAAAAAGTTAAAAATTTTCATGAAGTATTTGGGCCTGAAAATTTTTGTAAATTTTCATGAAGAAATTCGGCTTCAAAAAAGTTTAAAATTTTCATGAAGAAATTCGGCTTCAAAAAAGTTGAAAATTTTCATGAAGTATTTGGGCTTCAAAAAAGTTGAAAATTTTCATGAAGAAATTCGGCTTCAAAAAAGTTGAAAATTTTCATGAAGTATTTGGGCTTCAAAAAAGTTGAAAATATTCATGAAGAAATTCGGCTTCAAAAAAGTTGAAAATTTTCATGAAG
Source organism: Labrus mixtus (assembly GCF_963584025.1). Taxonomy (NCBI): domain Eukaryota; kingdom Metazoa; phylum Chordata; class Actinopteri; order Labriformes; family Labridae; genus Labrus; species Labrus mixtus. The sequence continues at coordinate 474,789 of NW_026870083.1, read as the reverse complement.
TATTTGGGCTTCAAAAATGTTTTAAATTTTCATGAAGAAATTCGGCTTCAAAAAAGTTTTATAATTTTCATGAAGAAATTCGGCTTCAAAAAAGTTAAAAATTTTCATGAAGAAATTCGGCTTCAAAAAAGTTTAAAATTTTCATGAAGAAATTCGGCTTCAAAAAAGTTAAAAATTTTCATAAAGAAATTCGGCTCCAAAAAAGTTGAAATTTTTCATGAAGTATTTGGGCTTCAAAAAAGTTGAAAATTTTCATGAAGAAATTCGGCTTCAAAAAAGTTGAAAATTTTCATGAAGTATTTGGGCTTCAAAAAAGTTTTCGCAAGGGGGGGGTGTTTCGTCTTTTTTCAAATTTTTCGTAAGGGGGGGGTGTTTCGTCTTTTTTCAACTTTTTCGTAAGCGGGGGTGGGTCAGTTGAAAATATTCATGAAGAAATTTGGCTTCAAAAAAGATGAAAATTTTCATGAAGAAATTCGGCTTCAAAAAAGTTTTCGCAAGGGGGGGGTGTTTTGTCTTTTTTCAACTTTTTCGTAAGGGGGGGTGGGTCAATTGAAAATATTCATGAAGAAATTCGGCTTCAAAAAATTTGAAAATTTTCATGAAGTATTTGGGCTTCAAAAATGTTTTAAATTTTCTTGAAGAAATTCGGCTTCAAAAAAGTTTAAAATTTTCATGAAGTATTTGGGCTTCAAAAAAGTTGAAAATTTTCATGAAGAAATTCGGCTTCAAAAAAGTTGAACGTTTTCATGAAGTATTTGGGCTTCAAAAAAATTGAAAATTTTCATGAAGTATTTGGGCTTCAAAAAAGTTGAAAATATTCATGAAGAAATTCGGCTTCAAAAAAGTTGAAAATTTTCATGAAGTATTTGGGCTTCAAAGTTTTTTAAAATTTTCATGAAGAAATTCGGCTTCAGAAAAGATGAAAATTTTCATGAAGAAATTCGGCTTCAAAAAAGTTTTCGCAAGGGGGGGGTGTTTCGTCTTTTCTCAACTTTTTTCGTAAGGGGGGGGTGTTTCGTCTTTTTTCAACTTTTTCGTAAGGGGGGGGTGTTTCGTCTTTTTTCAACTTTTTCGTAAGAGGGGGGTGTTTCGTCTTTTTTCAACTTTTTCGTGAGGGGGGGTGGGTCAATTGAAAATATTCATGAAGAAATTCGGCTTCAAAAAAGTTGAAAATTTTCATTAAGTATTTGGGATTTAAAAAAGTCGAACATTTTCATGAAGTATTTCAGCTTCAAAAAAGTTGAAAATTTTCATGAAAAGATTTCGGCTTCAAAAAAGTTGAAAATTTTCATGAGAAGATTTTGGCTTCAAAAGAGTTGAAAATTTTCACGACAGGATTTCGACTTTAAAAAAGTCAAACATTTTCATGAAGTATTTCGGCTTCAAAAAATTTGAAAATTTTCATGAAGTATTTCGGATTCAAAAAAGTTGAACATTTTCACGACAGGATTTCGGCGTTAAAAAAGTCGAACATTTTCATGAAGTATTTCAGCTTCAAAAAAGTTGAAAATTTTCATGAAAAGATTTCGGCTTCAAAAAAGTTGAAAATTTTCATGAAAAGATTTCGGCTTCAAAAAAGTTGAAAATTTTCACGACAGGATTTCGGCTTTAAAAAAGTCGAACATTTTCATGAAGTATTTCAGCTTCAAAAAAGTTGAAAATTTTCAAGAAGAAATTCTGCTTCAAAAAAGTTGAAAATTGTCATCAAGTATTTGGGCTTCAAAAAAGTTGAAAATTTTCATGAAGAAATTCGGCTTCAAAAAAGTTTTCGCAAGGGGGGGTGTTTCGTCTTTTTTCAACTTTTTCGTAGGGGGGGTGGGTCAATTGAAAATATTCATGAAGAAATTCGGCTTCAAAAAAGTTGAAAATTTTCACGACAGGATTTCGGCTTTAAAAAAGTCGAACATTTTCATGAAGTATTTGGGCTTCAAAAAAGTTGAAAATTTTAAGGAAGAAATTCGGCTTCATAAAAGTTGAACATTTTCATGAAGTATTTGGGCTTTAAAAAAGTTTAAAATTTTCATGAAGTATTTCAGCTTCAAAAAAGTTGAAAATTTTCATGAAAAGATTTCGGCTTCAAAAAAGTTGAAAATTTTCATGAAAAGATTTCGGCTTGAAAAAAGTTGAAAATTTTCATGAAAAGATTTCGGCTTCAAAAAAGTTGAAAATTTTCACGACAGGATTTCGGCTTTAAAAAAGTTGAAAATTTTCATGAAAAGATTTCGGCTTCAAAAAAGTTGAAAATTTTCACGACAGGATTTCGGCTTTAAAAAAGTCGAACATTTTCATGAAGTATTTAGGCTTCAAAAAGGTTGAAAATTTTCATGAAAAGATTTCGGCTTCAAAAAAGTTGAAAATTTTCATGAAAAGATTTCGGCTTCAAAAAAGTTGAAAATTTTCATGAAAAGATTTCGGCTTCAAAAAAGTTGAAAATTTTGACGACAGGATTTCGGCTTTAAAAAAGTCGAACATTTTCATGAATTATTTGGGCTTCAAAAAAGTTGAAAATTTTCACGACAGGATTTCGGCTTTAAAAAAGTCGAACATTTTCATGAAGTATTTCGGCTTCAAAAAAGTTGAACATTTTCATGAAGTATTTGGGCTTCAAAAAAGTTGAAAATTTTCACGACAGGATTTCGGCTTTACAAAAGTCGAACATTTTCATGAAGTATTTCAGCTTCAAAAAAGTTGAAAATTTTCATGAAAAGATTTCGGCTTCAAAAAAGTTGAAAATTTTCATGAAAAGATTTCGGCTTCAAAAAAGTTGAAAATTTTCACGACAGGATTTCGGCTTTAAAAAAGTCGAACATTTTCATGAAGTATTTCAGCTTCTAAAAAGTTGAAAATTTTCATGAAAAGATTTCGGCTTCAAAAAAGTTGAAAATTTTCATGAAAACATTTCGGCCTCAAAAAAGTTGAAAATTTTCAAGAAAAGATTTCGGCTTCAAAAAAGTTGAAAATTTTCACGACAGGATTTCGGCTTTAAAAAAGTCGAACATTTTCATGAAGTATTTGGGCTTCAAAAAAGATGAAAATTTTCACGACAGGATTTCGGCTTTAAAAAAGTCGAACATTTTCATGAAGTATTTCGGCTTCAAAAAGGTTGCAAATTTTCACGACAGGATTTCGGCTTTAAAAAAGTCGAACATTTTCATGAAGTATTTCGGCTTCAAAAAAGTTGAACATTTTCATGAAGTATTTGGGCTTCAAAAAAGTTGAAAATTTTCACGACAGGATTTCGGCTTTAAAAAAGTCGAACATTTTCATGAAGTATTTCGGCTTCAAAAAGGTTGAAAATTTTCACGACAGGATTTTGGCTTTAAAAAAGTCGAACATTTTCATGAAGTATTTCGGCTTCAAAAAAGTTGAACATTTTCATGAAGTATTTGGGCTTCAAAAAAGTTGAAAATTTTCACGACAGGATTTCGGCTTTAAAAAAGTCGAACATTTTCATGAAGTATTTCAGCTTCAAAAAAGTTGAAAATTTTCATGAAAAGATTTCGGCTTCAAAAAAGTTGAAAATTTTCATGAAAAGATTTCGGCTTCAAAAAAGTTGAAAATTTTCACGACAGGATTTCGGCTTTAAAAAAGTCGAACATTTTCATGAAGTATTTCAGCTTCAAAAAAGTTGAAAATTTTCAAGAAGAAATTCTGCTTCAAAAAAGTTGAAAATTGTCATCAAGTATTTGGGCTTCAAAAAAGTTGAAAATTTTCATGAAGAAATTCGGCTTCAAAAAAGTTTTCGCAAGGGGGGGTGTTTCGTCTTTTTTCAACTTTTTCGTAGGGGGGGTGGGTCAATTGAAAATATTCATGAAGAAATTCGGCTTCAAAAAAGTTGAAAATTTTCACGACAGGATTTCGGCTTTAAAAAAGTCGAACATTTTCATGAAGTATTTGGGCTTCAAAAAAGTTGAAAATTTTAAGGAAGAAATTCGGCTTCATAAAAGTTGAACATTTTCATGAAGTATTTGGGCTTTAAAAAAGTTTAAAATTTTCATGAAGTATTTCAGCTTCAAAAAAGTTGAAAATTTTCATGAAAAGATTTCGGCTTCAAAAAAGTTGAAAATTTTCATGAAAAGATTTCGGCTTGAAAAAAGTTGAAAATTTTCATGAAAAGATTTCGGCTTCAAAAAAGTTGAAAATTTTCACGACAGGATTTCGGCTTTAAAAAAGTTGAAAATTTTCATGAAAAGATTTCGGCTTCAAAAAAGTTGAAAATTTTCACGACAGGATTTCGGCTTTAAAAAAGTCGAACATTTTCATGAAGTATTTAGGCTTCAAAAAGGTTGAAAATTTTCATGAAAAGATTTCGGCTTCAAAAAAGTTGAAAATTTTCATGAAAAGATTTCGGCTTCAAAAAAGTTGAAAATTTTCATGAAAAGATTTCGGCTTCAAAAAAGTTGAAAATTTTGACGACAGGATTTCGGCTTTAAAAAAGTCGAACATTTTCATGAATTATTTGGGCTTCAAAAAAGTTGAAAATTTTCACGACAGGATTTCGGCTTTAAAAAAGTCGAACATTTTCATGAAGTATTTCGGCTTCAAAAAAGTTGAACATTTTCATGAAGTATTTGGGCTTCAAAAAAGTTGAAAATTTTCACGACAGGATTTCGGCTTTACAAAAGTCGAACATTTTCATGAAGTATTTCAGCTTCAAAAAAGTTGAAAATTTTCATGAAAAGATTTCGGCTTCAAAAAAGTTGAAAATTTTCATGAAAAGATTTCGGCTTCAAAAAAGTTGAAAATTTTCACGACAGGATTTCGGCTTTAAAAAAGTCGAACATTTTCATGAAGTATTTCAGCTTCTAAAAAGTTGAAAATTTTCATGAAAAGATTTCGGCTTCAAAAAAGTTGAAAATTTTCATGAAAACATTTCGGCCTCAAAAAAGTTGAAAATTTTCAAGAAAAGATTTCGGCTTCAAAAAAGTTGAAAATTTTCACGACAGGATTTCGGCTTTAAAAAAGTCGAACATTTTCATGAAGTATTTGGGCTTCAAAAAAGATGAAAATTTTCACGACAGGATTTCGGCTTTAAAAAAGTCGAACATTTTCATGAAGTATTTCGGCTTCAAAAAGGTTGCAAATTTTCACGACAGGATTTCGGCTTTAAAAAAGTCGAACATTTTCATGAAGTATTTCGGCTTCAAAAAAGTTGAACATTTTCATGAAGTATTTGGGCTTCAAAAAAGTTGAAAATTTTCACGACAGGATTTCGGCTTTAAAAAAGTCGAACATTTTCATGAAGTATTTCGGCTTCAAAAAGGTTGAAAATTTTCACGACAGGATTTTGGCTTTAAAAAAGTCGAACATTTTCATGAAGTATTTCGGCTTCAAAAAAGTTGAACATTTTCATGAAGTATTTGGGCTTCAAAAAAGTTGAAAATTTTCACGACAGGATTTCGGCTTTAAAAAAGTCGAACATTTTCATGAAGTATTTCAGCTTCAAAAAAGTTGAAAATTTTCATGAAGTATTTGGGCTTCAAAAAAGTTGAAAATTTTCACGACAGGATTTCAGCTTTAAAAAAGTTGAACATTTTCATGAAGTATTTCAGCTTCAAAAAAGTTGAAAATTTTCATGAAAAGATTTCGGCTTCAAAAAAGTTGAAAATTTTCATGAAAAGATTTCGGCTTCAAAAAAGTTGAAAATTTTCACCACAGGATTTCGGCTTTAAAAAAGTCGAACATTTTCATGAAGTATTTCGGCTTCAAAAAAGTTGAACATTTTCATGAAGTATTTGGGCTTCAAAAAAGTTGAAAATTTTCACGACAGGATTTCGGCTTTACAAAAGTCGAACATTTTCATGAAGTATTTCAGCTTTAAAAAATGTTGAAAATTTTCATGAAAAGATTTCGGCTTCAAAAAAGTTGAAAATTTTCATGAAAAGATTTCGGCTTCAAAAAAGTTGAAAATTTTCACGACAGGATTTCGGCTTTAAAAAGGTCGAACATTTTCATGAAGTATTTCAGCTTCTAAAATGTTGAAAATTTTCATGAAAAGATTTTGGCTTCAAAAAAGTTGAAAATTTTCATGAAAAGATTTCGGCTTCAAAAAAGTTGAAAATTTTCATGAAAAGATTTCGGCTTCAAAAATGTTGAAAATTTTCACGACAGTATTTCGGCTTTAAAAAAGTCGAACATTTTCATGAAGTATTTCGGCTTCAAAAAGGTTGAAAATTTTCATGAAAAGATTTCGGCTTCAAAAAAGTTGAAAATTTTCATGAAAAGATTTCGGCTTCAAAAAAGTTGAAAATTTTCATGAAAAGATTTCGGCTTCAAAAAAGTTGAAAATTTTGACGACAGGATTTCGGCTTTAAAAAAGTCGAACATTTTCATGAATTATTTGGGCTTCAAAAAAGTTGAAAATTTTCACGACAGGATTTCGGCTTTAAAAAAGTCGAACATTTTCATGAAGTATTTCGGCTTCAAAAAAGTTGAACATTTTCATGAAGTATTTGGGCTTCAAAAAAGTTGAAAATTTTCACGACAGGATTTCGGCTTTACAAAAGTCGAACATTTTCATGAAGTATTTCAGCTTCAAAAAAGTTGAAAATTTTCATGAAAAGATTTCGGCTTCAAAAAAGTTGAAAATTTTCATGAAAAGATTTCGGCTTCAAAAAAGTTGAAAATTTTCACGACAGGATTTCGGCTTTAAAAAAGTCGAACATTTTCATGAAGTATTTCAGCTTCTAAAAAGTTGAAAATTTTCATGAAAAGATTTCGGCTTCAAAAAAGTTGAAAATTTTCATGAAAACATTTCGGCTTCAAAAAAGTTGAAAATTTTCAAGAAAAGATTTCGGCTTCAAAAAAGTTGAAAATTTTCACGACAGGATTTCGGCTTTAAAAAAGTCGAACATTTTCATGAAGTATTTGGGCTTCAAAAAAGATGAAAATTTTCACGACAGGATTTCGGTTTTAAAAAAGTCGAACATTTTCATGAAGTATTTCGGCTTCAAAAAGGTTGCAAATTTTCACGACAGGATTTCGGCTTTAAAAAAGTCGAACATTTTCATGAAGTATTTCAGCTTCAAAAAAGTTGAAAATTTTCATGAAGTATTTGGGCTTCAAAAAAGTTGAAAATTTTCACGACAGGATTTCAGCTTTAAAAAAGTTGAACATTTTCATGAAGTATTTCAGCTTCAAAAAAGTTGAAAATTTTCATGAAAAGATTTCGGCTTCAAAAAAGTTGAAAATTTTCATGAAAAGATTTCGGCTTCAAAAAAGTTGAACATTTTCACCACAGGATTTCGGCTTTAAAAAAGTCGAACATTTTCATGAAGTATTTCGGCTTCAAAAAAGTTGAACATTTTCATGAAGTATTTGGGCTTCAAAAAAGTTGAAAATTTTCACGACAGGATTTCGGCTTTACAAAAGTCGAACATTTTCATGAAGTATTTCAGCTTTAAAAAATGTTGAAAATTTTCATGAAAAGATTTCGGCTTCAAAAAAGTTGAAAATTTTCATGAAAAGATTTCGGCTTCAAAAAAGTTGAAAATTTTCACGACAGGATTTCGGCTTTAAAAAGGTCGAACATTTTCATGAAGTATTTCAGCTTCTAAAATGTTGAAAATTTTCATGAAAAGATTTTGGCTTCAAAAAAGTTGAAAATTTTCATGAAAAGATTTCGGCTTCAAAAAAGTTGAAAATTTTCATGAAAAGATTTCGGCTTCAAAAATGTTGAAAATTTTCACGACAGTATTTCGGCTTTAAAAAAGTTGAACATTTTCATGAAGTATTTCGGCTTCAAAAAGGTTGAAAATTTTCATGAAAAGATTTCGGCTTCAAAAAAGTTGAAAATTTTCATGAAAAGATTTCGGCTTCAAAAAAGTTGAAAATTTTCATGAAAAGATTTCGGCTTCAAAAAAGTTGAAAATTTTCACGACAGGATTTCGGCTTTTTAAAAAGTCGAACATTTTCATGAATTATTTGGGCTTCAAAAAAGTTGAAAATTTTCACGACAGGATTTCGGCTTTAAAAAAGTCGAACATTTTCATGAAGTATTTGGGCTTCAAAAAAGATGAAAATTTTCACGACAGGATTTCGGCTTCAAAAAAGTCGAACATTTTCATGAAGTATTTCGGCTTCAAAAAGGTTGCAAATTTTCACGACAGGATTTCGGCTTTAAAAAAGTCGAACATTTTCATGAAGTATTTCGGCTTCAAAAAAGTTGAACATTTTCATGAAGTATTTGGGCTTCAAAAAAGTTGAAAATTTTCACGACAGGATTTCGGCTTTAAAAAAGTCGAACATTTTCATGAAGTATTTCAGCTTCTAAAAAGTTGAAAATTTTCATGAAAAGATTTCGGCTTCAAAAAAGTTGAAAATTTTCATGAAAAGATTTCGGCTTCAAAAAAGTTGAAAATTTTCAAGAAAAGATTTCGGCTTCAAAAAAGTTGAAAATTTTCACGACAGGATTTCGGCTTTAAAAAAGTCGAACATTTTCATGAAGTATTTGGGCTTCAAAAAAGATGAAAATTTTCACGACAGGATTTCGGCTTTAAAAAAGTCGAACATTTTCATGAAGTATTTCGGCTTCAAAAAGGTTGCAAATTTTCACGACAGGATTTCGGCTTTAAAAAAGTCGAACATTTTCATGAAGTATTTCGGCTTCAAAAAAGTTGAACATTTTCATGAAGTATTTGGGCTTCAAAAAAGTTGAAAATTTTCACGACAGGATTTCGGCTTTAAAAAAGTCGAACATTTTCATGAAGTATTTCGGCTTCAAAAAGGTTGAAAATTTTCACGACAGGATTTTGGCTTTAAAAAAGTCGAACATTTTCATGAAGTATTTCGGCTTCAAAAAAGTTGAAAATTTTCAAGAAAAGATTTCGGCTTCAAAAAAGTTGAAAATTTTCACGACAGGATTTCGGCTTTAAAAAAGTCGAACATTTTCATGAAGTATTTGGGCTTCAAAAAAGTTGAAAATTTTCACGACAGGATTTCGGCTTTAAAAAAGTCGAACATTTTCATGAAGTATTTGGGCTTCAAAAAAGTTGAAAATTTTCACGACAGGATTTCGGCTTTAAAAAAGTCGAACATTTTCATGAAGTATTTGGGCTTCAAAAAATTTGAAAATTTTCAGGAAGAAATTCGGCTTCATAAAAGTTGAAAATTTTCATGAAGTATTTGGGCTTTAAAAAAGTTTAAAATTTTCATGAAGTATTTCAGCTTCAAAAAAGTTGAAAATTTTCATGAAAAGATTTCGGCTTCAAAAAAGTTGAAAATTTTCATGAAAAGATTTCGGCTTGAAAAAAGTTGAAAATTTTCATGAAAAGATTTCGGCTTCAAAAAAGTTGAAAATTTTAACGACAGGATTTCGGCTTTAAAAAAGTTGAAAATTTTCATGAAAAGATTTCGGCTTCAAAAAAGTTGAAAATTTTCACGACAGGATTTCGGCTTTAAAAAAGTCGAACATTTTCATTAAGTATTTCAGCTTCTAAAAAGTTGAAAATTTTCATGAAAAGATTTCGGCTTCAAAAAAGTTGAAAATTTTCATGAAAAGATTTCGGCTTCAAAAAAGTTGAAAATTTTCAAGAAAAGATTTCGGCTTCAAAAAAGTTGAAAATTTTCACGACAGGATTTCGGCTTTAAAAAAGTCGAACATTTTCATGAAGTATTTCAGCTTCAAAAAAAAAAGAAAATTTTCACAACAGGATTTCGGCTTTAAAAAAGTCGAACATTTTCATGAAGTATTTCAGCTTCAAAAAAAAAAGAAAATTTTCACAACAGGATTTCGGCTTTAAAAAAGTCGAAAATTTTCATGAAGTATTTCGGCTTCAAAAAAGTTGAAAATATTCACTAAGAAATTCGGCTTCAAAAAAGTTGAAAATTTTCACGACAGGATTTCGGCTTTAAAAAAGTCGAACATTTTCATGAAGTATTTCGGCTTCAAAAAAGTCGAACATTTTCATGAAGTATTTCGGCTTCAAAAAGGTTGAAAATTTTCACGACAGGATTTCGGCTTTAAAAAAGTCGAACATTTTCATGAAGTATTTCAGCTTCTAAAAAGTTGAAAATTTTCATGAAAAGATTTCGGCTTGAAAAGAGTTGAAAATTTTCATGAAAAGATTTCGGCTTCAAAAAAGTTGAAAATTTTAACGACAGGATTTCGGCTTTAAAAAAGTTGAAAATTTTCATGAAAAGATTTCGGCTTCAAAAAAGTTGAAAATTTTCACGACAGGATTTCGGCTTTAAAAAAGTCGAACATTTTCATGAAGTATTTCAGCTTCTAAAAAGTTGAAAATTTTCATGAAAAGATTTCGGCTTCAAAAAAGTTGAAAATTTTCATGAAAAGATTTCGGCTTCAAAAAAGTTGAAAATTTTCAGGAAAAGATTTCGGCTTCAAAAAAGTTGAAAATTTTCACGACAGGATTTCGGCTTTAAAAAAGTCGAACATTTTCATGAAGTATTTCAGCTTCAAAAAAAAAAGAAAATTTTCACAACAGGATTTCGGCTTTAAAAAAGTCGAAAATTTTCATGAAGTATTTCGGCTTCAAAAAAGTTGAAAATATTCACTAAGAAATTCGGCTTCAAAAAAGTTGAAAATTTTCACGACAGGATTTCGGCTTTAAAAAAGTCGAACATTTTCATGAAGTATTTGGGCTTCAAAAAATTTGAAAATTTTAAGGAATAAATTCGGCTTCATAAAAGTTGAAAATTTTCATGAAGTATTTGGGCTTTAAAAAAGTTTAAAATTTTCATGAAGTATTTCAGCTTCAAAAAAGTTGAAAATTTTCATGAAAAGATTTCGGCTTCAAAAAAGTTGAAAATTTTCATGAAAAGATTTCGGCTTGAAAAAAGTTGAAAATTTTCATGAAAAGATTTCGGCTTCAAAAAAGTTGAAAATTTTCACGACAGGATTTCGGCTTTAAAAAAGTTGAAAATTTTCATGAAAAGATTTCGGCTTCAAAAAAGTTGAAAATTTTCACGACAGGATTTCGGCTTTAAAAAAGTCGAACATTTTCATGAAGTATTTCAGCTTCTAAAAAGTCGAACATTTTCATGAAAAGATTTCGGCTTCAAAAAAGTTGAAAATTTTCATGAAAAGATTTCGGCTTCAAAAAAGTTGAAAATTTTCAAGAAAAGATTTCGGCTTCAAAAAAGTTGAAAATTTTCACGACAGGATTTCGGCTTTAAAAAAGTCGAACATTTTCATGAAGTATTTGGGCTTCAAAAAAGTTGAAAATTTTCATGACAGGATTTCGGCTTTACAAAAGTCGAACATTTTCATGAAGTATTTCAGCTTCAAAAAAGTTGAAAATTTTCATGAAAAGATTTCGGCTTCAAAAAAGTTGAAAATTTTCATGAAAAGATTTCGGCTTCAAAAAAGTTGAAAATTTTTCACGACAGGATTTCGGCTTTAAAAAAGTCGAACATTTTCATGAAGTATTTCAGCTTCTAAAAAGTTGAAAATTTTCATGAAAAGATTTCGGCTTCAAAAAAGTTGAAAATTTTCATGAAAAGATTTCGGCTTCAAAAAAGTTGAAAATTTTCAAGAAAAGATTTCGGCTTCAAAAAAGTTGAAAATTTTCACGACAGGATTTCGGCTTTAAAAAAGTCGAACATTTTCATGAAGTATTTGGGCTTCAAAAAAGATGAAAATTTTCACGACAGGATTTCGGCTTTAAAAAAGTCGAACATTTTCATGAAGTATTTCGGCTTCAAAAAGGTTGCAAATTTTCACGACAGGATTTCGGCTTTAAAAAAGTCGAACATTTTCATGAAGTATTTCGGCTTCAAAAAAGTCGAACATTTTCATGAAGTATTTCGGCTTCAAAAAGGTTGAAAATTTTCACGACAGGATTTCGGCTTTAAAAAAGTCGAACATTTTCATGAAGTATTTCGGCTTCAAAAAAGTTGAACATTTTCATGAAGTATTTGGGCTTCAAAAAAGTTGAAAATTTTCACGACAGGATTTCGGCTTTAAAAAAGTGGAACATTTTCATGAAGTATTTCAGCTTCAAAAAAGTTGAAAATTTTCATGAAGTATTTGGGCTTCAAAAAAGTTGAAAATTTTCACGACAGGATTTCAGCTTTAAAAAAGTTGAACATTTTCATGAAGTATTTCAGCTTCAAAAAAGTTGAAAATTTTCATGAAAAGATTTCGGCTTCAAAAAAGTTGAAAATTTTCATGAAAAAAGATTTCGGCTTCAAAAAAGTTGAAAATTTTCACGACAGGATTTCGGCTTTAAAAAAGTCGAACATTTTCATGAAGTATTTCAGCTTCTAAAAAGTTGAAAATTTTCATGAAAAGATTTCGGCTTCAAAAAAGTTGAAAATTTTCATGAAAAGATTTCGGCTTCAAAAAAGTTGAAAATTTTCAAGAAAAGATTTCGGCTTCAAAAAAGTTGAAAATTTTCACGACAGGATTTCGGCTTTAAAAAAGTCGAACATTTTCATGAAGTATTTGGGCTTCAAAAAAGATGAAAATTTTCACGACAGGATTTCGGCTTTAAAAAAGTCGAACATTTTCATGAAGTATTTCGGCTTCAAAAAGGTTGCAAATTTTCACGACAGGATTTCGGCTTTAAAAAAGTCGAACATTTTCATGAAGTATTTCGGCTTCAAAAAAGTCGAACATTTTCATGAAGTATTTCGGCTTCAAAAAGGTTGAAAATTTTCACGACAGGATTTCGGCTTTAAAAAAGTCGAACATTTTCATGAAGTATTTCGGCTTCAAAAAAGTTGAACATTTTCATGAAGTATTTGGGCTTCAAAAAAGTTGAAAATTTTCATGAAGAAATTCGGCTTCAAAAAGGTTGAAAATTTTCATGAAGTATTTGGGCTTCAAAAAAGTTGAAAATATTCATGAAGAAATTCGGCTTCAAAAAAGTTTAAAATTTTCATGAAGTATTTGGGCCTGAAAATTTTTGTAAATTTTCATGAAGAAATTCGGCTTCAAAAAAGTTTAAAATTTTCATGAAGAAATTCGGCTTCAAAAAAGTTAAAAATTTTCATAAAGAAATTCGGCTTCAAAAAAGTTGAAATTTTTCATGAAGTATTTGGGCTTCAAAAAAGTTGAAAATTTTCATGAAGAAATTCGGCTTCAAAAAAGTTGAAAATTTTCATGAAGTATTTGGGCTTCAAAAAAGTTGAAAATTTTCATGAAGAAATTCGGCTTCAAAAAAGTTTTCGCAAGGGGGGGGTGTTTCGTCTTTTTTCAAATTTTTCGTAAGGGGGGGGTGTTTCGTCTTTTTTCAACTTTTTCGTAAGCGGGGGTGGGTCAATTGAAAATATTCATGAAGAAATTTGGCTTCAAAAAAGATGAAAATTTTCATGAAGAAATTCGGCTTCAAAAAAGTTTTCGCAAGGGGGGGGTGTTTTGTCTTTTTTCAACTTTTTCGTAAGAGGGGGGTGTTTCGTCTTTTTTCAACTTTTTCGTGTGGGGGGGTGGGTCAATTGAAAATATTCATGAAGAAATTCGGCTTCAAAAAAGTTGAAAATTTTCATGAAGTATTTGGGCTTCAAAAATGTTTTAAATTTTCATGAAGAAATTCGGCTTCAAAAAAGTTGAAAATTTTCATGAAGTATTTGGGCTTCAAAAAAGTTGAAAATTTTCATGAAGAAATTCGGCTTCAAAAAAGTTGAACGTTTTCATGAAGTATTTGGGCTTCAAAAAAATTGAAAATTTTCATGAAGTATTTGGGCTTCAAAAAAGTTGAAAATATTCATGAAGAAATTCGGCTTCAAAAAAGTTGAAAATTTTCATGAAGTATTTGGGCTTCAAAATTTTTTAAAATTTTCATGAAGAAATTCGGCTTCAGAAAAGATGAAAATTTTCATGAAGAAATTCGGCTTCAAAAAAGTTTTCGCAAGGGGGGGGTGTTTCGTCTTTTCTCAACTTTTTTCGTAAGGGGGGGGTGTTTCGTCTTTTTTCAACTTTTACGTAAGGGGGGGGTGTTTCGTCTTTTTTCAACTTTTTCGTAAGAGGGGGGTGTTTCGTCTTTTTTCAACTTTTTCGTGAGGGGGGGTGGGTCAATTGAAAATATTCATGAAGAAATTCGGCTTCAAAAAAGTTGAAAATTTTCATTAAGTATTTGGGCGTTAAAAAAGTCGAACATTTTCATGAAGTATTTCAGCTTCAAAAAAGTTGAAAATTTTCATGAAAAGATTTCGGCTTCAAAAAAGTTGAAAATTTTCATGAAAAGATTTCGGCTTCAAAAAAGTTGAAAATTTTCACGACAGGATTTCGGCTTTAAAAAAGTCGAACATTTTCATGAAGTATTTCAGCTTCAAAAAAGTTGAAAATTTTCAAGAAGAAATTCTGCTTCAAAAAAGTTGAAAATTGTCATCAAGTATTTGGGCTTCAAAAAAGTTGAAAATTTTCATGAAGAAATTCGGCTTCAAAAAAGTTTTCGCAAGGGGGGGTGTTTCGTCTTTTTTCAACTTTTTCGTAGGGGGGGTGGGTCAATTGAAAATATTCATGAAGAAATTCGGCTTCAAAAAAGTTGAAAATTTTCACGACAGGATTTCGGCTTTAAAAAAGTCGAACATTTTCATGAAGTATTTGGGCTTCAAAAAAGTTGAAAATTTTAAGGAAGAAATTCGGCTTCATAAAAGTTGAACATTTTCATGAAGTATTTGGGCTTTAAAAAAGTTTAAAATTTTCATGAAGTATTTCAGCTTCAAAAAAGTTGAAAATTTTCATGAAAAGATTTCGGCTTCAAAAAAGTTGAAAATTTTCATGAAAAGATTTCGGCTTGAAAAAAGTTGAAAATTTTCATGAAAAGATTTCGGCTTCAAAAAAGTTGAAAATTTTCACGACAGGATTTCGGCTTTAAAAAAGTTGAAAATTTTCATGAATAGATTTCGGCTTCAAAAAAGTTGAAAATTTTCATGAAAAGATTTCGGCTTCAAAAAAGTTGAAAATTTTCACGACAGGATTTCGGCTTTAAAAAAGTCGAACATTTTCATGAATTATTTGGGCTTCAAAAAAGTTGAAAATTTTCACGACAGGATTTCGGCTTTAAAAAAGTCGAACATTTTCATGAAGTATTTCGGCTTCAAAAAGGTTGAAAATTTTCACCACAGGATTTCGGCTTTAAAAAAGTCGAACATTTTCATGAAGTATTTCAGCTTCAAAAAAGTTGAAAATTTTCATGAAAAGATTTCGGCTTCAAAAAAGTTGAAAATTTTCATGAAAAGATTTCGGCTTCAAAAAAGTTGAAAATTTTCACGACAGGATTTCGGCTTTAAAAAAGTCGAACATTTTCATGAAGTATTTCAGCTTCAAAAAAGTTGAAAATTTTCAAGAAGAAATTCTGCTTCAAAAAAGTTGAAAATTGTCATCAAGTATTTGGGCTTCAAAAAAGTTGAAAATTTTCATGAAGAAATTCGGCTTCAAAAAAGTTTTCGCAAGGGGGGGTGTTTCGTCTTTTTTCAACTTTTTCGTAGGGGGGGTGGGTCAATTGAAAATATTCATGAAGAAATTCGGCTTCAAAAAAGTTGAAAATTTTCACGACAGGATTTCGGCTTTAAAAAAGTTGAAAATTTTCATGAATAGATTTCGGCTTCAAAAAAGTTGAAAATTTTCATGAAAAGATTTCGGCTTCAAAAAAGTTGAAAATTTTCACGACAGGATTTCGGCTTTAAAAAAGTCGAACATTTTCATGAATTATTTGGGCTTCAAAAAAGTTGAAAATTTTCACGACAGGATTTCGGCTTTAAAAAAGTCGAACATTTTCATGAAGTATTTCGGCTTCAAAAAGGTTGAAAATTTTCACCACAGGATTTCGGCTTTAAAAAAGTCGAACATTTTCATGAATTATTTCGGCTTCAAAAAAGTTGAACATTTTCATGAAGTATTTGGGCTTCAAAAAAGTTGAAAATTTTCACGACAGGATTTCGGCTTTACAAAAGTCGAACATTTTCATGAAGTATTTCAGCTTTAAAAAAAGTTGAAAATTTTCATGAAAAGATTTCGGCTTCAAAAAAGTTGAAAATTTTCATGAAAAGATTTCGGCTTCAAAAAAGTTGAAAATTTTCACGACAGGATTTCGGCTTTAAAAAGGTTGAACATTTTCATGAAGTATTTCAGCTTCTAAAATGTTGAAAATTTTCATGAAAAGATTTTGGCTTCAAAAAAGTTGAAAATTTTCATGAAAAGATTTCGGCTTCAAAAAAGTTGAAAATTTTCATGAAAAGATTTCGGCTTCAAAAATGTTGAAAATTTTCACGACAGTATTTCGGCTTTAAAAAAGTCGAACATTTTCATGAAGTATTTAGGCTTCAAAAAGGTTGAAAATTTTCATGAAAAGATTTCGGCTTCAAAAAAGTTGAAAATTTTCATGAAAAGATTTCGGCTTCAAAAAAGTTGAAAATTTTCATGAAAAGATTTCGGCTTCAAAAAAGTTGAAAATTTTGACGACAGGATTTCGGCTTTAAAAAAGTCGAACATTTTCATGAATTATTTGGGCTTCAAAAAAGTTGAAAATTTTCACGACAGGATTTCGGCTTTAAAAAAGTCGAACATTTTCATGAAGTATTTCGGCTTCAAAAAAGTTGAACATTTTCATGAAGTATTTGGGCTTCAAAAAAGTTGAAAATTTTCACGACAGGATTTCGGCTTTACAAAAGTCGAACATTTTCATGAAGTATTTCAGCTTCAAAAAAGTTGAAAATTTTCATGAAAAGATTTCGGCTTCAAAAAAGTTGAAAATTTTCATGAAAAGATTTCGGCTTCAAAAAAGTTGAAAATTTTCACGACAGGATTTCGGCTTTAAAAAAGTCGAACATTTTCATGAAGTATTTCAGCTTCTAAAAAGTTGAAAATTTTCATGAAAAGATTTCGGCTTCAAAAAAGTTGAAAATTTTCATGAAAACATTTCGGCTTCAAAAAAGTTGAAAATTTTCAAGAAAAGATTTCGGCTTCAAAAAAGTTGAAAATTTTCACGACAGGATTTCGGCTTTAAAAAAGTCGAACATTTTCATGAAGTATTTGGGCTTCAAAAAAGATGAAAATTTTCACGACAGGATTTCGGCTTTAAAAAAGTCGAACATTTTCATGAAGTATTTCGGCTTCAAAAAGGTTGCAAATTTTCACGACAGGATTTCGGCTTTAAAAAAGTCGAACATTTTCATGAAGTATTTCGGCTTCAAAAAAGTTGAACATTTTCATGAAGTATTTGGGCTTCAAAAAAGTTGAAAATTTTCACGACAGGATTTCGGCTTTAAAAAAGTCGAACATTTTCATGAAGTATTTGGGCTTCAAAAAAGATGAAAATTTTCACGACAGGATTTCGGCTTTAAAAAAGTCGAACATTTTCATGAAGTATTTCGGCTTCAAAAAGGTTGCAAATTTTCACGACAGGATTTCGGCTTTAAAAAAGTCGAACATTTTCATGAAGTATTTCGGCTTCAAAAAAGTTGAACATTTTCATGAAGTATTTGGGCTTCAAAAAAGTTGAAAATTTTCACGACAGGATTTCGGCTTTAAAAAAGTCCAACATTTTCATGAAGTATTTCAGCTTCAAAAAAGTTGAAAATTTTCATGAAGTATTTGGGCTTCAAAAAAGTTGAAAATTTTCACGACAGGATTTCAGCTTTAAAAAAGTTGAACATTTTCATGAAGTATTTCAGCTTCAAAAAAGTTGAAAATTTTCATGAAAAGATTTCGGCTTCAAAAAAGTTGAAAATTTTCATGAAAAGATTTCGGCTTCAAAAAAGTTGAAAATTTTCACCACAGGATTTCGGCTTTAAAAAAGTCGAACATTTTCATGAAGTATTTCGGCTTCAAAAAAGTTGAACATTTTCATGAAGTATTTGGGCTTCAAAAAAGTTGAAAATTTTCACGACAGGATTTCGGCTTTACAAAAGTCGAACATTTTCATGAAGTATTTCAGCTTTAAAAAATGTTGAAAATTTTCATGAAAAGATTTCGGCTTCAAAAAAGTTGAAAATTTTCATGAAAAGATTTCGGCTTCAAAAAAGTTGAAAATTTTGACGACAGGATTTCGGCTTTAAAAAAGTCGAACATTTTCATGAAGTATTTCGGCTTCAAAAAAGTTGAACATTTTCATGAAGTATTTGGGCTTCAAAAAAGATGAAAATTTTCACGACAGGATTTCGGCTTTAAAAAAGTCGAACATTTTCATGAAGTATTTCGGCTTCAAAAAGGTTGAAAATTTTAATGAAAAGATTTCGGCTTCAAAAAAGTCGAACATTTTCATGAATTATTTGGGCTTCAAAAAAGTTGAAAATTTTCACGACAGGATTTCGGCTTTAAAAAAGTCGAACATTTTCATGAAGTATTTCGGCTTCAAAAAAGTTGAACATTTTCATGAAGTATTTGGGCTTCAAAAAAGATGAAAATTTTCACGACAGGATTTCGGCTTTAAAAAAGTCGAACATTTTCATGAAGTATTTCGGCTTCAAAAAGGTTGAAAATTTTAATGAAAAGATTTCGGCTTCAAAAAAGTCGAACATTTTCATGAATTATTTGGGCTTCAAAAAAGTTGAAAATTTTCACGACAGGATTTCGGCTTTAAAAAAGTCGAACATTTTCATGAAGTATTTCGGCTTCAAAAAAGTTGAACATTTTCATGAAGTATTTGGGCTTCAAAAAAGTTGAAAATTTTCACAACAGGATTTCGGCTTTACAAAAGTCGAACATTTTCATGAAGTATTTCAGCTTCAAAAAAGTTGAAAATTTTCATGAAAAGATTTCGGCTTCAAAAAAGTTGAAAATTTTCATGAAAAGATTTCGGCTTCAAAAAAGTTGAAAATTTTCACGACAGGATTTCGGCTTTAAAAAAGTTGAAAATTTTCATGAAAAGATTTCGGCTTCAAAAAAGTTGAAAATTTTCACGACAGGATTTCGGCTTTAAGAAAGTCGAACATTTTCATGAAGTATTTCAGCTTCTAAAAAGTTGAAAATTTTCATGAAAAGATTTCGGCTTCAAAAAAGTTGAAAATTTTCATGAAAAGATTTCGGCTTCAAAAAAGTTGAAAATTTTCACGACAGGATTTCGGCTTTAAAAAAGTCGAACATTTTCATGAAGTATTTCAGCTTCTAAAAAGTTGAAAATTTTCATGAAAAGATTTCGGCTTCAAAAAAGTTGAAAATTTTCATGAAAACATTTCGGCTTCAAAAAAGTTGAAAATTTTCAAGAAAAGATTTCGGCTTCAAAAAAGTTGAAAATTTTCACGACAGGATTTCGGCTTTAAAAAAGTCGAACATTTTCATGAAGTATTTGGGCTTCAAAAAAGATGAAAATTTTCACGACAGGATTTCGGCTTTAAAAAAGTCGAACATTTTCATGAAGTATTTCGGCTTCAAAAAGGTTGCAAATTTTCACGACAGGATTTCGGCTTTAAAAAAGTCGAACATTTTCATGAAGTATTTCGGCTTCAAAAAAGTTGAACATTTTCATGAAGTATTTGGGCTTCAAAAAAGTTGAAAATTTTCACGACAGGATTTCGGCTTTAAAAAAGTCGAACATTTTCATGAAGTATTTGGGCTTCAAAAAAGATGAAAATTTTCACGACAGGATTTCGGCTTTAAAAAAGTCGAACATTTTCATGAAGTATTTCGGCTTCAAAAAGGTTGCAAATTTTCACGACAGGATTTCGGCTTTAAAAAAGTCGAACATTTTCATGAAGTATTTCGGCTTCAAAAAAGTTGAACATTTTCATGAAGTATTTGGGCTTCAAAAAAGTTGAAAATTTTCACGACAGGATTTCGGCTTTAAAAAAGTCCAACATTTTCATGAAGTATTTCAGCTTCAAAAAAGTTGAAAATTTTCATGAAGTATTTGGGCTTCAAAAAAGTTGAAAATTTTCACGACAGGATTTCAGCTTTAAAAAAGTTGAACATTTTCATGAAGTATTTCAGCTTCAAAAAAGTTGAAAATTTTCATGAAAAGATTTCGGCTTCAAAAAAGTTGAAAATTTTCATGAAAAGATTTCGGCTTCAAAAAAGTTGAAAATTTTCACCACAGGATTTCGGCTTTAAAAAAGTCGAACATTTTCATGAAGTATTTCGGCTTCAAAAAAGTTGAACATTTTCATGAAGTATTTGGGCTTCAAAAAAGTTGAAAATTTTCACGACAGGATTTCGGCTTTACAAAAGTCGAACATTTTCATGAAGTATTTCAGCTTTAAAAAATGTTGAAAATTTTCATGAAAAGATTTCGGCTTCAAAAAAGTTGAAAATTTTCATGAAAAGATTTCGGCTTCAAAAAAGTTGAAAATTTTGACGACAGGATTTCGGCTTTAAAAAAGTCGAACATTTTCATGAAGTATTTCGGCTTCAAAAAAGTTGAACATTTTCATGAAGTATTTGGGCTTCAAAAAAGATGAAAATTTTCACGACAGGATTTCGGCTTTAAAAAAGTCGAACATTTTCATGAAGTATTTCGGCTTCAAAAAGGTTGAAAATTTTAATGAAAAGATTTCGGCTTCAAAAAAGTCGAACATTTTCATGAATTATTTGGGCTTCAAAAAAGTTGAAAATTTTCACGACAGGATTTCGGCTTTAAAAAAGTCGAACATTTTCATGAAGTATTTCGGCTTCAAAAAAGTTGAACATTTTCATGAAGTATTTGGGCTTCAAAAAAGATGAAAATTTTCACGACAGGATTTCGGCTTTAAAAAAGTCGAACATTTTCATGAAGTATTTCGGCTTCAAAAAGGTTGAAAATTTTAATGAAAAGATTTCGGCTTCAAAAAAGTCGAACATTTTCATGAATTATTTGGGCTTCAAAAAAGTTGAAAATTTTCACGACAGGATTTCGGCTTTAAAAAAGTCGAACATTTTCATGAAGTATTTCGGCTTCAAAAAAGTTGAACATTTTCATGAAGTATTTGGGCTTCAAAAAAGTTGAAAATTTTCACAACAGGATTTCGGCTTTACAAAAGTCGAACATTTTCATGAAGTATTTCAGCTTCAAAAAAGTTGAAAATTTTCATGAAAAGATTTCGGCTTCAAAAAAGTTGAAAATTTTCATGAAAAGATTTCGGCTTCAAAAAAGTTGAAAATTTTCACGACAGGATTTCGGCTTTAAAAAAGTTGAAAATTTTCATGAAAAGATTTCGGCTTCAAAAAAGTTGAAAATTTTCACGACAGGATTTCGGCTTTAAGAAAGTCGAACATTTTCATGAAGTATTTCAGCTTCTAAAAAGTTGAAAATTTTCATGAAAAGATTTCGGCTTCAAAAAAGTTGAAAATTTTCATGAAAAGATTTCGGCTTCAAAAAAGTTGAAAATTTTCACGACAGGATTTCGGCTTTAAAAAAGTCGAACATTTTCATGAAGTATTTCAGCTTCTAAAAAGTTGAAAATTTTCATGAAAAGATTTCGGCTTCAAAAAAGTTGAAAATTTTCATGAAAACATTTCGGCTTCAAAAAAGTTGAAAATTTTCAAGAAAAGATTTCGGCTTCAAAAAAGTTGAAAATTTTCACGACAGGATTTCGGCTTTAAAAAAGTCGAACATTTTCATGAAGTATTTGGGCTTCAAAAAAGATGAAAATTTTCACGACAGGATTTCGGCTTTAAAAAAGTCGAACATTTTCATGAAGTATTTCGGCTTCAAAAAGGTTGCAAATTTTCACGACAGGATTTCGGCTTTAAAAAAGTCGAACATTTTCATGAAGTATTTCGGCTTCAAAAAAGTTGAACATTTTCATGAAGTATTTGGGCTTCAAAAAAGTTGAAAATTTTCACGACAGGATTTCGGCTTTAAAAAAGTCGAACATTTTCATGAAGTATTTGGGCTTCAAAAAAGATGAAAATTTTCACGACAGGATTTCGGCTTTAAAAAAGTCGAACATTTTCATGAAGTATTTCGGCTTCAAAAAGGTTGCAAATTTTCACGACAGGATTTCGGCTTTAAAAAAGTCGAACATTTTCATGAAGTATTTCGGCTTCAAAAAAGTTGAACATTTTCATGAAGTATTTGGGCTTCAAAAAAGTTGAAAATTTTCACGACAGGATTTCGGCTTTAAAAAAGTCCAACATTTTCATGAAGTATTTCAGCTTCAAAAAAGTTGAAAATTTTCATGAAGTATTTGGGCTTCAAAAAAGTTGAAAATTTTCACGACAGGATTTCAGCTTTAAAAAAGTTGAACATTTTCATGAAGTATTTCAGCTTCAAAAAAGTTGAAAATTTTCATGAAAAGATTTCGGCTTCAAAAAAGTTGAAAATTTTCATGAAAAGATTTCGGCTTCAAAAAAGTTGAAAATTTTCACCACAGGATTTCGGCTTTAAAAAAGTCGAACATTTTCATGAAGTATTTCGGCTTCAAAAAAGTTGAACATTTTCATGAAGTATTTGGGCTTCAAAAAAGTTGAAAATTTTCACGACAGGATTTCGGCTTTACAAAAGTCGAACATTTTCATGAAGTATTTCAGCTTTAAAAAATGTTGAAAATTTTCATGAAAAGATTTCGGCTTCAAAAAAGTTGAAAATTTTCATGAAAAGATTTCGGCTTCAAAAAAGTTGAAAATTTTGACGACAGGATTTCGGCTTTAAAAAAGTCGAACATTTTCA
Source organism: Labrus mixtus (assembly GCF_963584025.1). Lineage (NCBI taxonomy): Eukaryota > Metazoa > Chordata > Actinopteri > Labriformes > Labridae > Labrus > Labrus mixtus. Next base: position 452,305 of record NW_026870083.1, on the reverse strand, counting down.
TGAAGTATTTCGGCTTCAAAAAAGTTGAACATTTTCATGAAGTATTTGGGCTTCAAAAAAGATGAAAATTTTCACGACAGGATTTCGGCTTTAAAAAAGTCGAACATTTTCATGAAGTATTTCGGCTTCAAAAAGGTTGAAAATTTTAATGAAAAGATTTCGGCTTCAAAAAAGTCGAACATTTTCATGAATTATTTGGGCTTCAAAAAAGTTGAAAATTTTCACGACAGGATTTCGGCTTTAAAAAAGTCGAACATTTTCATGAAGTATTTCGGCTTCAAAAAAGTTGAACATTTTCATGAAGTATTTGGGCTTCAAAAAAGATGAAAATTTTCACGACAGGATTTCGGCTTTAAAAAAGTCGAACATTTTCATGAAGTATTTCGGCTTCAAAAAGGTTGAAAATTTTAATGAAAAGATTTCGGCTTCAAAAAAGTCGAACATTTTCATGAATTATTTGGGCTTCAAAAAAGTTGAAAATTTTCACGACAGGATTTCGGCTTTAAAAAAGTCGAACATTTTCATGAAGTATTTCGGCTTCAAAAAAGTTGAACATTTTCATGAAGTATTTGGGCTTCAAAAAAGTTGAAAATTTTCACAACAGGATTTCGGCTTTACAAAAGTCGAACATTTTCATGAAGTATTTCAGCTTCAAAAAAGTTGAAAATTTTCATGAAAAGATTTCGGCTTCAAAAAAGTTGAAAATTTTCATGAAAAGATTTCGGCTTCAAAAAAGTTGAAAATTTTCACGACAGGATTTCGGCTTTAAAAAAGTTGAAAATTTTCATGAAAAGATTTCGGCTTCAAAAAAGTTGAAAATTTTCACGACAGGATTTCGGCTTTAAGAAAGTCGAACATTTTCATGAAGTATTTCAGCTTCTAAAAAGTTGAAAATTTTCATGAAAAGATTTCGGCTTCAAAAAAGTTGAAAATTTTCATGAAAACATTTCGGCTTCAAAAAAGTTGAAAATTTTCAAGAAAAGATTTCGGCTTCAAAAAAGTTGAAAATTTTCACGACAGGATTTCGTCTTTAAAAAAGTCGAACATTTTCATGAAGTATTTGGGCTTCAAAAAAGATGAAAATTTTCACGACAGGATTTCGGCTTTAAAAAAGTCGAACATTTTCATGAAGTATTTCGGCTTCAAAAAGGTTGCAAATTTTCACGACAGGATTTCGGCTTTAAAAAAGTCGAACATTTTCATGAAGTATTTTGGCTTCAAAAAAGTCGAACATTTTCATGAAGTATTTCGGCTTCAAAAAGGTTGAAAATTTTCACGACAGGATTTCGGCTTTAAAAAAGTCGAACATTTTCATGAAGTATTTCGGCTTCAAAAAAGTTGAACATTTTCATGAAGTATTTGGGCTTCAAAAAAGTTGAAAATTTTCACGACAGGTTTTCGGCTTTAAAAAAGTCGAACATTTTCATGAAGTATTTCAGCTTCAAAAAAGTTGAAAATTTTCATGATAAGATTTCGGCTTCAAAAAAGTTGAAAATTTTCAGGAAGAAATTCGGCTTCATAAAAGTTGAAAATTTTCATGAAGTATTTGGGCTTTAAAAAAGTTTAAAATTTTCATGAAGTATTTCAGCTTCAAAAAAGTTGAAAATTTTCATGAAAAGATTTCGGCTTCAAAAAAGTTGAAAATTTTCATGAAAAGATTTCGGCTTGAAAAAAGTTGAAAATTTTCATGAAAAGATTTCGGCTTCAAAAAAGTTGAAAATTTTCACGACAGGATTTCGGCTTTAAAAAAGTTGAAAATTTTCATGAAAAGATTTCGGCTTCAAAAAAGTTGAAAATTTTCACGACAGGATTTCGGCTTTAAAAAAGTCGAACATTTTCATGAAGTATTTCAGCTTCTAAAAAGTTGAAAATTTTCATGAAAAGATTTCGGCTTCAAAAAAGTTGAAAATTTTCATGAAAAGATTTCGGCTTCAAAAAAGTTGAAAATTTTCAAGAAAAGATTTCGGCTTCAAAAAAGTTGAAAATTTTCATGAAAAGATTTCAGCTTTAAAAAAGTCGAACATTTTCATGAAGTATTTGGGCTTCAAAAAAGATGAAAATTTTCACGACAGGATTTCGGCTTTAAAAAAGTCGAACATTTTCATGAAGTATTTCGGCTTCAAAAAAGTTGAACATTTTCATGAAGTATTTGGGCTTCAAAAAATTTGAAAATTTTCAGGAAGAAATTCGGCTTCATAAAAGTTGAAAATTTTCATGAAGTATTTGGGCTTTAAAAAAGTTTAAAATTTTCATGAAGTATTTCAGCTTCAAAAAAGTTGAAAATTTTCATGAAAAGATTTCGGCTTCAAAAAAGTTGAAAATTTTCATGAAAAGATTTCGGCTTCAAAAAAGTTGAAAATTTTCACGACAGGATTTCGGCTTTAAAAAAGTCGAACATTTTCATGAAGTATTTCAGCTTCTAAAAAGTTGAAAATTTTCATGAAAAGATTTCGGCTTCAAAAAAGTTGAAAATTTTCACGAAAAGATTTCGGCTTCAAAAAAGTTGAAAATTTTCACGACAAGATTTCGGCTTTAAAAAAGTCGAACATTTTCATGAAGTATTTGGGCTTCAAAAAAAAAAGAAAATTTTCACGACAGGATTTCGGCTTTAAAAAAGTCGAAAATTTTCATGAAGTATTTCGGCTTCAAAAAAGTTGAAAATATTCATTAAGAAATTCGGCTTCAAAAAAGTTGAAAATTTTCACGACAGGATTTCGGCTTTAAAAAAGTCGAACATTTTCATGAAGTATTTGGGCTTCAAAAAATTTGAAAATTTTCAGGAAGAAATTCGGCTTCATAAAAGTTGAAAATTTTCATGAAGTATTTGGGCTTTAAAAAAGTTTAAAATTTTCATGAAGTATTTCATCTTCAAAAAAGTTGAAAATTTTCATGAAAAGATTTCGGCTTCAAAAAAGTTGAAAATTTTCATGAAAAGATTTCGGCTTGAAAAAAGTTGAAAATTTTCATGAAAAGATTTCGGCTTCAAAAAAGTTGAAAATTTTCACGACAGAATTTCGGCTTTAAAAAAGTTGAAAATTTTCATGAAAAGATTTCGGCTTCAAAAAAGTTGAAAATTTTCATGAAGTATTTGGGCTTCAAAAAAGTTGAAAATTTTCACGACAGGATTTTGGCTTTAAAAAAGTCGAACATTTTCATGAAGTATTTCAGCTTCAAAAAAGTTGAAAATTTTCATGAAGTATTTGGGCTTCAAAAAAGTTGAAAATTTTCACGACAGGATTTCGGCTTTAAAAAAGTCGAAAATTTTCCTGAAGTATTTCGGCTTCAAAAAAGTTGAAAATATTCATTAAGAAATTCGGCTTCAAAAAAGTTGAAAATTTTCACGACAGGATTTCGGCTTTAAAAAAGTCGAACATTTTCATGAAGTATTTGGGCTTCAAAAAAGTTGAAAATTTTCATGAAAAGATTTCGGCTTCAAAAAAGTTGAAAATTTTCATGAAAAGATTTCGGCTTCAAAAAAGTTGAAAATTTTCACGACAGGATTTCGGCTTTAAAAAAGTCGAACATTTTCATGAAGTATTTCAGCTTCTAAAAAGTTGAAAATTTTCATGAAAAGATTTCGGCTTCAAAAAAGTTGAAAATTTTCACGACAGGATTTCGGCTTTAAAAAAGTCGAACATTTTCATGAAGTATTTGGGCTTCAAAAAAAAAAGAAAATTTTCACAACAGGATTTCGGCTTTAAAAAAGTCGAAAATTTTCCTGAAGTATTTCGGCTTCAAAAAAGTTGAAAATATTCATTAAGAAATTCGGCTTCAAAAAAGTTGAAAATTTTCAAGACAGGATTTCGGCTTTAAAAAAGTTGAACATTTTCATGAAGTATTTCAGCTTCAAAAAAGTTGAAAATTTTCATGAAAAGATTTCGGCTTCAAAAAAGTTGAAAATTTTCATGAAAAGATTTCGGCTTCAAAAAAGTTGAAAATTTTCACGACAGGATTTCGGCTTTAAAAAAGTCGAACATTTTCATGAAGTATTTCAGCTTCTAAAAAGTTGAAAATTTTCATGAAAAGATTTCGGCTTCAAAAAAGTTGAAAATTTTCATGAAAAGATTTCGGCTTCAAAAAAGTTGAAAATTTTCACGACAGGATTTCGGCTTTAAAAAAGTCGAACATTTTCATGAAGTATTTGGGCTTCAAAAAAGTTGAAAATTTTCACGACAGGATTTCGGCTTTAAAAAAGTCGAACATTTTCATGAAGTATTTCAGGTTCAAAAAAGTTGAAAATTTTCATGAAAAGATTTCGGCTTCAAAAAAGTTGAAAATTTTCATGAAAAGATTTCGGCTTCAAAAAAGTTGAAAATTTTCACGACAGGATTTCGGCTTTAAAAAGGTCGAACATTTTCATGAAGTATTTCAGCTTCTAAAATGTTGAAAATTTTCATGAAAAGATTTTGGCTTCAAAAAAGTTGAAGATTTTCATGAAAAGATTTCGGCTTCAAAAAAGTTGAAAATTTTCATGAAAAGATTTCGGCTTCAAAAATGTTGAAAATTTTCACGACAGTATTTCGGCTTTAAAAAAGTCGAACATTTTCATGAAGTATTTGGGCTTCAAAAAAGTTGAAAATTTTCACGACAGGATTTCGACTTTAAAAAAGTCGAACATTTTCATGAAGTATTTCGGCTTCAAAAAGGTTGAAAATTTTCATGAAAAGATTTCGGCTTCAAAAAAGTTGAAAATTTTCATGAAAAGATTTCGGCTTGAAAAAAGTTGAAAATTTTCATGAAAAGATTTCGGCTTCAAAAAAGTTGAAAATTTTCACGACAGGATTTCGGCTCTAAAAAAGTTGAAAATTTTCATGAAAAGATTTCGGCTTGAAAAAAGTTGAAAATTTTCATGAAAAGATTTCGGCTTCAAAAAAGTTGAAAATTTTCACGACAGAATTTCGGCTTTAAAAAAGTTGAAAATTTTCATGAAAAGATTTCGGCTTCAAAAAAGTTGAAAATTTTCATGAAGTATTTGGGCTTCAAAAAAGTTGAAAATTTTCACGACAGGATTTCGGCTTTAAAAAAGTCGAACATTTTCATGAAGTATTTCAGCTTCAAAAAAGTTGAAAATTTTCATGAAGTATTTGGGCTTCAAAAAAGTTGAAAATTTTCACGACAGGATTTCAGCTTTAAAAAAGTTGAACATTTTCATGAAGTATTTCAGCTTCAAAAAAGTTGAAAATTTTCATGAAAAGATTTCGGCTTCAAAAAAGTTGAAAATTTTCATGAAAAGATTTCGGCTTCAAAAAAGTTGAAAATTTTCACGACAGGATTTCGGCTTTAAAAAAGTCGAACATTTTCATGAAGTATTTCAGCTTCAAAAAAGTTGAAAATTTTCATGAAGTATTTGGGCTTCAAAAAAGTTGAAAATTTTCACGACAGGATTTCAGCTTTAAAAAAGTTGAACATTTTCATGAAGTATTTCAGCTTCAAAAAAGTTGAAAATTTTCATGAAAAGATTTCGGCTTCAAAAAAGTTGAAAGTTTTCATGAAAAGATTTCGGCATCAAAAAAGTTGAAAATTTTCACGACAGGATTTCGGCTTTAAAAAAGTCGAACATTTTCATGAAGTATTTCAGCTTCTAAAAAGTTGAAAATTTTCATGAAAAGATTTCGGCTTCAAAAAAGTTGAAAATTTTCACGACAGGATTTCGGCTTTAAAAAAGTCGAACATTTTCATGAAGTATTTGGGCTTCAAAAAATTTGAAAATTTTCAGGAAGAAATTCGGCTTCATAAAAGTTTAAAATTTTCATGAAGTATTTGGGCTTTAAAAAAGTTTAAAATTTTCATGAAGTATTTCAGCTTCAAAAAAGTTGAAAATTTTCATGAAAAGATTTCGGCTTCAAAAAAGTTGAAAATTTTCATGAAAAGATTTCAGCTTGAAAAAAGTTGAAAATTTTCATGAAAAGATTTCGGCTTCAAAAAAGTTGAAAATTTTCACGACAGGATTTCGGCTTTAAAAAAGTTGAAAATTTTCATGAAAAGATTTCGGCTTCAAAAAAGTTGAAAATTTTCATGAAAAGATTTCGGCTTCAAAAAAGTTGAAAATTTTCATGAAAAGATTTCGGCTTCAAAAAAGTTGAAAATTTTCACGACAGGATTTCGGCTTTAAAAAAGTCGAACATTTTCATGAATTATTTGGGCTTCAAAAAAATTGAAAATTTTCACGACAGGATTTCGGCTTTAAAAAAGTCGAACATTTTCATGAAGTATTTCGGCTTCAAAAAAGTTGAAAATATTCATTAAGAAATTCGGCTTCAAAAAAGTTGAAAATTTTCACGACAGGATTTCGGCTTTAAAAAAGTCGAACATTTTCATGAAGTATTTGGGCTTCAAAAAATTTGAAAATTTTCAGGAAGAAATTCGGCTTCATAAAAGTTTAAAATTTTCATGAAGTATTTGGGCTTTAAAAAAGTTTAAAATTTTCATGAAGTATTTCAGCTTCAAAAAAGTTGAAAATTTTCATGAAAAGATTTCGGCTTCAAAAAAGTTGAAAATTTTCATGAAAAGATTTCAGCTTGAAAAAAGTTGAAAATTTTCATGAAATATTTCGGCTTCAAAAAAGTTGAAAATTTTCACGACAGGATTTCGGCTTTAAAAAAGTTGAAAATTTTCATGAAAAGATTTCGGCTTCAAAAAAGTTGAAAATTTTCATGAAAAGATTTCGGCTTCAAAAAAGTTGAAAATTTTCATGAAAAGATTTCGGCTTCAAAAAAGTTGAAAATTTTCACGACAGGATTTCGGCTTTAAAAAAGTCGAACATTTTCATGAATTATTTGGGCTTCAAAAAAATTGAAAATTTTCACGACAGGATTTCGGCTTTAAAAAAGTCGAACATTTTCATGAAGTATTTCGGCTTCAAAAAGGTTGAAAATTTTCACCACAGGATTTCGGCCTTAAAAAAGTCGAACATTTTCATGAAGTATTTGGGCTTCAAAAAAAAAAGAAAATTTTCACGACAGGATTTCGGCTTTAAAAAAGTCGAAAATTTTCATGAAGTATTTCAGCTTCAAAAAAGTTGAAAATATTCATTAAGAAATTCGGCTTCAAAAAAGTTGAAAATTTTCACGACAGGATTTCGGCTTTAAAAAAGTCGAACATTTTCATGAAGTATTTGGGCTTCAAAAAATTTGAAAATTTTCAGGAAGAAATTCGGCTTCATAAAAGTTGAAAATTTTCATGAAGTATTTGGGCTTTAAAAAAGTTTAAAATTTTCATGAAGTATTTCGGCTTCAAAAAAGTTGAAAATATTCATTAAGAAATTCGGCTTCAAAAAAGTTGAAAATTTTCACGACAGGATTTCGGCTTTAAAAAAGTCGAACATTTTCATGAAGTATTTGGGCTTTAAAAAAGTTTAAAATTTTCATGAAGTATTTCAGCTTCAAAAAAGTTGAAAATTTTCATGAAAAGATTTCGGCTTCAAAAAAGTTGAAAATTTTCATGAAAAGATTTCGGCTTGAAAAAAGTTGAAAATTTTCATGAAAAGATTTCGGCTTCAAAAAAGTTGAAAATTTTCACGACAGGATTTCGGCTCTAAAAAAGTTGAAAATTTTCATGAAAAGATTTCGGCTAGAAAAAAGTTGAAAATTTTCATGAAAAGATTTCGGCTTCAAAAAAGTTGAAAATTTTCACGACAGAATTTCGGCTTTAAAAAAGTTGAAAATTTTCATGAAAAGATTTCGGCTTCAAAAAAGTTGAAAATTTTCATGAAGTATTTGGGCTTCAAAAAAGTTGAAAATTTTCACGACAGGATTTCGGCTTTAAAAAAGTCGAACATTTTCATGAAGTATTTCAGCTTCAAAAAAGTTGAAAATTTTCATGAAGTATTTGGGCTTAAAAAAAGTTGAAAATTTTCACGACAGGATTTCAGCTTTAAAAAAGTTGAACATTTTCATGAAGTATTTCAGCTTCAAAAAAGTTGAAAATTTTCATGAAAAGATTTCGGCTTCAAAAAAGTTGAAAATTTTCATGAAAAGATTTCGGCTTCAAAAAAGTTGAAAATTTTCACGACAGGATTTCGGCTTTAAAAAAGTCGAACATTTTCATGAAGTATTTCAGCTTCAAAAAAGTTGAAAATTTTCATGAAGTATTTGGGCTTCAAAAAAGTTGAAAATTTTCACGACAGGATTTCAGCTTTAAAAAAGTTGAACATTTTCATGAAGTATTTCAGCTTCAAAAAAGTTGAAAATTTTCATGAAAAGATTTCGGCTTCAAAAAAGTTGAAAGTTTTCATGAAAAGATTTCGGCTTCAAAAAAGTTGAAAATTTTCACGACAGGATTTCGGCTTTAAAAAAGTCGAACATTTTCATGAAGTATTTGGGCTTCAAAAAATTTGAAAATTTTCAGGAAGAAATTCGGCTTCATAAAAGTTTAAAATTTTCATGAAGTATTTGGGCTTTAAAAAAGTTTAAAATTTTCATGAAGTATTTCAGCTTCAAAAAAGTTGAAAATATTCATTAAGAAATTCGGCTTCAAAAAAGTTGAAAATTTTCACGACAGGATTTCGGCTTTAAAAAAGTCGAACATTTTCATGAAGTATTTGGGCTTCAAAAAATTTGAAAATTTTCAGGAAGAAATTCGGCTTCATAAAAGTTGAAAATTTTCATGAAGTATTTGGGCTTTAAAAAAGTTTAAAATTTTCATGAAGTATTTCGGCTTCAAAAAAGTTGAAAATATTCATTAAGAAATTCGGCTTCAAAAAAGTTGAAAATTTTCACGACAGGATTTCGGCTTTAAAAAAGTCGAACATTTTCATGAAGTATTTGGGCTTTAAAAAAGTTTAAAATTTTCATGAAGTATTTCAGCTTCAAAAAAGTTGAAAATTTTCATGAAAAGATTTCGGCTTCAAAAAAGTTGAAAATTTTCATGAAAAGATTTCGGCTTGAAAAAAGTTGAAAATTTTCATGAAAAGATTTCGGCTTCAAAAAAGTTGAAAATTTTCACGACAGGATTTCGGCTCTAAAAAAGTTGAAAATTTTCATGAAAAGATTTCGGCTTGAAAAAAGTTGAAAATTTTCATGAAAAGATTTCGGCTTCAAAAAAGTTTAAAATTTTCACGACAGAATTTCGGCTTTAAAAAAGTTGAAAATTTTCATGAAAAGATTTCGGCTTCAAAAAAGTTGAAAATTTTCATGAAGTATTTGGGCTTCAAAAAAGTTGAAAATTTTCACGACAGGATTTCGGCTTTAAAAAAGTCGAACATTTTCATGAAGTATTTCAGCTTCAAAAAAGTTGAAAATTTTCATGAAGTATTTGGGCTTCAAAAAAGTTGAAAATTTTCACGACAGGATTTCAGCTTTAAAAAAGTTGAACATTTTCATGAAGTATTTCAGCTTCAAAAAAGTTGAAAATTTTCATGAAAAGATTTCGGCTTCAAAAAAGTTGAAAATTTTCATGAAGTATTTGGGCTTCAAAAAATTTGAAAATTTTCAGGAAGAAATTCGGCTTCATAAAAGTTGAAAATTTTCATGAAGTATTTGGGCTTTAAAAAAGTTTAAAATTTTCATGAAGTATTTCGGCTTCAAAAAAGTTGAAAATATTCATTAAGAAATTCGGCTTCAAAAAAGTTGAAAATTTTCACGACAGGATTTCGGCTTTAAAAAAGTCGAACATTTTCATGAAGTATTTGGGCTTCAAAAAATTTGAAAATTTTCAGGAAGAAATTCGGCTTCATAAAAGTTTAAAATTTTCATGAAGTATTTGGGCTTTAAAAAAGTTTAAAATTTTCATGAAGTATTTCAGCTTCAAAAAAGTTGAAAATATTCATTAAGAAATTCGGCTTCAAAAAAGTTGAAAATTTTCACGACAGGATTTCGGCTTTAAAAAAGTCGAACATTTTCATGAAGTATTTGGGCTTCAAAAAATTTGAAAATTTTCAGGAAGAAATTCGGCTTCATAAAAGTTGAAAATTTTCATGAAGTATTTGGGCTTTAAAAAAGTTTAAAATTTTCATGAAGTATTTCGGCTTCAAAAAAGTTGAAAATATTCATTAAGAAATTCGGCTTCAAAAAAGTTGAAAATTTTCACGACAGGATTTCGGCTTTAAAAAAGTCGAACATTTTCATGAAGTATTTGGGCTTTAAAAAAGTTTAAAATTTTCATGAAGTATTTCAGCTTCAAAAAAGTTGAAAATTTTCATGAAAAGATTTCGGCTTCAAAAAAGTTGAAAATTTTCATGAAAAGATTTCGGCTTGAAAAAAGTTGAAAATTTTCATGAAAAGATTTCGGCTTCAAAAAAGTTGAAAATTTTCACGACAGGATTTCGGCTCTAAAAAAGTTGAAAATTTTCATGAAAAGATTTCGGCTTGAAAAAAGTTGAAAATTTTCATGAAAAGATTTCGGCTTCAAAAAAGTTGAAAATTTTCACGACAGAATTTCGGCTTTAAAAAAGTTGAAAATTTTCATGAAAAGATTTCGGCTTCAAAAAAGTTGAAAATTTTCATGAAGTATTTGGGCTTCAAAAAAGTTGAAAATTTTCACGACAGGATTTCGGCTTTAAAAAAGTCGAACATTTTCATGAAGTATTTCAGCTTCAAAAAAGTTGAAAATTTTCATGAAGTATTTGGGCTTCAAAAAAGTTGAAAATTTTCACGACAGGATTTCAGCTTTAAAAAAGTTGAACATTTTCATGAAGTATTTCAGCTTCAAAAAAGTTGAAAATTTTCATGAAAAGATTTCGGCTTCAAAAAAGTTGAAAATTTTCATGAAAAGATTTCGGCTTCAAAAAAGTTGAAAATTTTCACGACAGGATTTCGGCTTTAAAAAAGTCGAACATTTTCATGAAGTATTTCAGCTTCAAAAAAGTTGAAAATTTTCATGAAGTATTTGGGCTTCAAAAAATTTGAAAATTTTCAGGAAGAAATTCGGCTTCATAAAAGTTGAAAATTTTCATGAAGTATTTGGGCTTTAAAAAAGTTTAAAATTTTCATGAAGTATTTCGGCTTCAAAAAAGTTGAAAATATTCATTAAGAAATTCGGCTTCAAAAAAGTTGAAAATTTTCACGACAGGATTTCGGCTTTAAAAAAGTCGAACATTTTCATGAAGTATTTGGGCTTTAAAAAAGTTTAAAATTTTCATGAAGTATTTCAGCTTCAAAAAAGTTGAAAATTTTCATGAAAAGATTTCGGCTTCAAAAAAGTTGAAAATTTTCATGAAAAGATTTCGGCTTGAAAAAAGTTGAAAATTTTCATGAAAAGATTTCGGCTTCAAAAAAGTTGAAAATTTTCACGACAGGATTTCGGCTTTAAAAAAGTTGAACATTTTCATGAAGTATTTCAGCTTCAAAAAAGTTGAAAATTTTCATGAAAAGATTTCGGCTTCAAAAAAGTTGAAAATTTTCATGAAAAGATTTCGGCTTCAAAAAAGTTGAAAATTTTCACGACAGGATTTCGGCTTTAAAAAAGTCGAACATTTTCATGAAGTATTTCAGCTTCAAAAAAGTTGAAAATTTTCATGAAGTATTTGGGCTTCAAAAAATTTGAAAATTTTCACGACAGGATTTCAGCTTTAAAAAAGTTGAACATTTTCATGAAGTATTTCAGCTTCAAAAAAGTTGAAAATTTTAATGAAAAGATTTCGGCTTCAAAAAAGTTGAAAGTTTTCATGAAAAGATTTCGGCTTCAAAAAAGTTGAAAATTTTCACGACAGGATTTCGGCTTTAAAAAAGTCGAACATTTTCATGAAGTATTTCAGCTTCTAAAAAGTTGAAAATTTTCATGAAAAGATTTCGGCTTCAAAAAAGTTGAAAATTTTCACGACAGGATTTCGGCTTTAAAAAAGTCGAACATTTTCATGAAGTATTTGGGCTTCAAAAAATTTGAAAATTTTCAGGAAGAAATTCGGCTTCATAAAAGTTTAAAATTTTCATGAAGTATTTGGGCTTTAAAAAAGTTTAAAATTTTCATGAAGTATTTCAGCTTCAAAAAAGTTGAAAATTTTCATGAAAAGATTTCGGCTTCAAAAAAGTTGAAAATTTTCATGAAAAGATTTCGGCTTCAAAAAAGTTGAAAATTTTCACGACAGGATTTCGGCTTTAAAAAAGTCGAACATTTTCATGAAGTATTTCAGCTTCAAAAAAGTTGAAAATTTTCAGGAAGAAATTCGGCTTCATAAAAGTTTAAAATTTTCATGAAGTATTTGGGCTTTAAAAAAGTTTAAAATTTTCATGAAGTATTTCAGCTTCAAAAAAGTTGAAAATTTTCATGAAAAGATTTCGGCTTCAAAAAAGTTGAAAATTTTCATGAAAAGATTTCAGCTTGAAAAAAGTTGAAAATTTTCATGAAAAGATTTCGGCTTCAAAAAAGTTGAAAATTTTCACGACAGGATTTCGGCTTTAAAAAAGTTGAAAATTTTCATGAAAAGATTTCGGCTTCAAAAAAGTTGAAAATTTTCATGAAAAGATTTCGGCTTCAAAAAAGTTGAAAATTTTCATGAAAAGATTTCGGCTTCAAAAAAGTTGAAAATTTTCATGAAAAGATTTCGGCTTCAAAAAAGTTGAAAATTTTCACGACAGGATTTCGGCTTTAAAAAAGTCGAACATTTTCATGAAGTATTTCAGCTTCAAAAAAGTTGAAAATTTTCAGGAAGAAATTCGGCTTCATAAAAGTTTAAAATTTTCATGAAGTATTTGGGCTTTAAAAAAGTTTAAAATTTTCATGAAGTATTTCAGCTTCAAAAAAGTTGAAAATTTTCATGAAAAGATTTCGGCTTCAAAAAAGTTGAAAATTTTCATGAAAAGATTTCAGCTTGAAAAAAGTTGAAAATTTTCATGAAAAGATTTCGGCTTCAAAAAAGTTGAAAATTTTCACGACAGGATTTCGGCTTTAAAAAAGTTGAAAATTTTCATGAAAAGATTTCGGCTTCAAAAAAGTTGAAAATTTTCATGAAAAGATTTCGGCTTCAAAAAAGTTGAAAATTTTCATGAAAAGATTTCGGCTTCAAAAAAGTTGAAAATTTTCATGAAAAGATTTCGGCTTCAAAAAAGTTGAAAATTTTCACGACAGGATTTCGGCTTTAAAAAAGTCGAACATTTTCATGAATTATTTGGGCTTCAAAAAAATTGAAAATTTTCACGACAGGATTTCGGCTTTAAAAAAGTCGAACATTTTCATGAAGTATTTCGGCTTCAAAAAAGTTGAAAATATTCATTAAGAAATTCGGCTTCAAAAAAGTTGAAAATTTTCACGACAGGATTTTGGCTTTAAAAAAGTCGAACATTTTCATGAAGTATTTGGGCTTCAAAAAATTTGAAAATTTTCAGGAAGAAATTCGGCTTCATAAAAGTTTAAAATTTTCATGAAGTATTTGGGCTTTAAAAAAGTTTAAAATTTTCATGAAGTATTTCAGCTTCAAAAAAGTTGAAAATTTTCATGAAAAGATTTCGGCTTCAAAAAAGTTGAAAATTTTCATGAAAAGATTTCAGCTTGAAAAAAGTTGAAAATTTTCATGAAAAGATTTCGGCTTCAAAAAAGTTGAAAATTTTCACGACAGGATTTCGGCTTTAAAAAAGTTGAAAATTTTCATGAAAAGATTTCGGCTTCAAAAAAGTTGAAAATTTTCATGAAAAGATTTCGGCTTCAAAAAAGTTGAAAATTTTCATGAAAAGATTTCGGCTTCAAAAAAGTTGAAAATTTTCACGACAGGATTTCGGCTTTAAAAAAGTCGAACATTTTCATGAATTATTTGGGCTTCAAAAAAATTGAAAATTTTCACGACAGGGTTTCGGCTTTAAAAAAGTCGAACATTTTCATGAAGTATTTCGGCTTCAAAAAGGTTGAAAATTTTCACCACAGGATTTCGGCTTTAAAAAAGTCGAACATTTTCATGAAGTATTTGGGCTTCAAAAAAAAAAGAAAATTTTCACGACAGGATTTCGGCTTTAAAAAAGTCGAAAATTTTCATGAAGTATTTCGGCTTCAAAAAAGTTGAAAATATTCATTAAGAAATTCGGCTTCAAAAAAGTTGAAAATTTTCACGACAGGATTTCGGCTTTAAAAAAGTCGAACATTTTCATGAAGTATTTCGGCTTCAAAAAAGTTGAAAATATTCATTAAGAAATTCGGCTTCAAAAAAGTTGAAAATTTTCACGACAGGATTTCGGCTTTAAAAAAGTCGAACATTTTCATGAAGTATTTGGGCTTCAAAAAATTTGAAAATTTTCAGGAAGAAATTCGGCTTCATAAAAGTTGAAAATTTTCATGAAGTATTTGGGCTTTAAAAAAGTTTAAAATTTTCATGAAGTATTTCATCTTTAAAAAAGTTGAAAATTTTCATGAAAAGATTTCGGCTTCAAAAAAGTTGAAAATTTTCATGAAAAGATTTCGGCTTGAAAAAAGTTGAAAATTTTCATGAAAAGATTTCGGCTTCAAAAAAGTTGAAAATTTTCACGACAGAATTTCGGCTTTAAAAAAGTTGAAAATTTTCATGAAAAGATTTCGGCTTCAAAAAAGTTGAAAATTTTCATGAAGTATTTGGGCTTCAAAAAAGTTGAAAATTTTCACGACAGGATTTTGGCTTTAAAAAAGTCGAACATTTTCATGAAGTATTTCAGCTTCAAAAAAGTTGAAAATTTTCAGGAAGAAATTGGGCTTCAAAAAAGTTGAAAATTTTCACGACAGGATTTTGGCTTTAAAAAAGTCGAACATTTTCATGAAGTATTTCAGCTTCAAAAAAGTTGAAAATTTTCATGAAGTATTTGGGCTTCAAAAAAGTTGAAAATTTTCACGACAGGATTTCGGCTTTAAAAAAGTCGAAAATTTTCCTGAAGTATTTCGGCTTCAAAAAAGTTGAAAATTTTCACGACAGGATTTCGGCTTTAAAAAAGTCGAAAATTTTCCTGAAGTATTTCGGCTTCAAAAAAGTTGAAAATATTCATTAAGAAATTCGGCTTCAAAAAAGTTGAAAATTTTCACGACAGGATTTCGGCTTTAAAAAAGTCGAACATTTTCATGAAGTATTTGGGCTTCAAAAAAGTTGAAAATTTTCATGAAAAGATTTCGGCTTCAAAAAAGTTGAAAATTTTCATGAAAAGATTTCGGCTTCAAAAAAGTTGAAAATTTTCACGACAGGATTTCGGCTTTAAAAAAGTCGAACATTTTCATGAAGTATTTCAGCTTCTAAAAAGTTGAAAATTTTCATGAAAAGATTTCGGCTTCAAAAAAGTTGAAAATTTTCACGACAGGATTTCGGCTTTAAAAAAGTCGAACATTTTCATGAAGTATTTGGGCTTCAAAAAAAAAAGAAAATTTTCACAACAGGATTTCGGCTTTAAAAAAGTCGAAAATTTTCCTGAAGTATTTCGGCTTCAAAAAAGTTGAAAATATTCATTAAGAAATTCGGCTTCAAAAAAGTTGAAAATTTTCAAGACAGGATTTCGGCTTTAAAAAAGTTGAACATTTTCATGAAGTATTTCAGCTTCAAAAAAGTTGAAAATTTTCATGAAAAGATTTCGGCTTCAAAAAAGTTGAAAATTTTCATGAAAAGATTTCGGCTTCAAAAAAGTTGAAAATTTTCACGACAGGATTTCGGCTTTAAAAAAGTCGAACATTTTCATGAAGTATTTCAGCTTCTAAAAAGTTGAAAATTTTCATGAAAAGATTTCGGCTTCAAAAAAGTTGAAAATTTTCATGAAAAGATTTCGGCTTCAAAAAAGTTGAAAATTTTCACGACAGGATTTCGGCTTTAAAAAAGTCGAACATTTTCATGAAGTATTTGGGCTTCAAAAAAGTTGAAAATTTTCACGACAGGATTTCGGCTTTAAAAAAGTCGAACATTTTCATGAAGTATTTCAGCTTCAAAAAAGTTGAAAATTTTCATGAAAAGATTTCGGCTTCAAAAAAGTTGAAAATTTTCATGAAAAGATTTCGGCTTCAAAAAAGTTGAAAATTTTCACGACAGGATTTCGGCTTTAAAAAGGTCGAACATTTTCATGAAGTATTTCGGCTTCAAAAAGGTTGAAAATTTTCATGAAAAGATTTCGGCTTCAAAAAAGTTGAAAATTTTCATGAAAAGATTTCGGCTTGAAAAAAGTTGAAAATTTTCATGAAAAGATTTCGGCTTCAAAAAAGTTGAAAATTTTCACGACAGGATTTCGGCTCTAAAAAAGTTGAAAATTTTCATGAAAAGATTTCGGCTTGAAAAAAGTTGAAAATTTTCATGAAAAGATTTCGGCTTCAAAAAAGTTGAAAATTTTCACGACAGAATTTCGGCTTTAAAAAAGTTGAAAATTTTCATGAAAAGATTTCGGCTTCAAAAAAGTTGAAAATTTTCATGAAGTATTTGGGCTTCAAAAAAGTTGAAAATTTTCACGACAGGATTTCGGCTTTAAAAAAGTCGAACATTTTCATGAAGTATTTCAGCTTCAAAAAAGTTGAAAATTTTCATGAAGTATTTGGGCTTCAAAAAAGTTGAAAATTTTCACGACAGGATTTCAGCTTTAAAAAAGTTGAACATTTTCATGAAGTATTTCAGCTTCAAAAAAGTTGAAAATTTTCATGAAAAGATTTCGGCTTCAAAAAAGTTGAAAATTTTCATGAAAAGATTTCGGCTTCAAAAAAGTTGAAAATTTTCACGACAGGATTTCGGCTTTAAAAAAGTCGAACATTTTCATGAAGTATTTCAGCTTCAAAAAAGTTGAAAATTTTCATGAAGTATTTGGGCTTCAAAAAAGTTGAAAATTTTCACGACAGGATTTCAGCTTTAAAAAAGTTGAACATTTTCATGAAGTATTTCAGCTTCAAAAAAGTTGAAAATTTTCATGAAAAGATTTCGGCTTCAAAAAAGTTGAAAGTTTTCATGAAAAGATTTCGGCTTCAAAAAAGTTGAAAATTTTCACGACAGGATTTCGGCTTTAAAAAAGTCGAACATTTTCATGAAGTATTTCAGCTTCTAAAAAGTTGAAAATTTTCATGAAAAGATTTCGGCTTCAAAAAAGTTGAAAATTTTCACGACAGGATTTCGGCTTTAAAAAAGTCGAACATTTTCATGAAGTATTTGGGCTTCAAAAAATTTGAAAATTTTCAGGAAGAAATTCGGCTTCATAAAAGTTTAAAATTTTCATGAAGTATTTGGGCTTTAAAAAAGTTTAAAATTTTCATGAAGTATTTCAGCTTCAAAAAAGTTGAAAATTTTCATGAAAAGATTTCGGCTTCAAAAAAGTTGAAAATTTTCATGAAAAGATTTCAGCTTGAAAAAAGTTGAAAATTTTCATGAAAAGATTTCGGCTTCAAAAAAGTTGAAAATTTTCACGACAGGATTTCGGCTTTAAAAAAGTTGAAAATTTTCATGAAAAGATTTCGGCTTCAAAAAAGTTGAAAATTTTCATGAAAAGATTTCGGCCTCAAAAAAGTTGAAAATTTTCATGAAAAGATTTCGGCTTCAAAAAAGTTGAAAATTTTCACGACAGGATTTCGGCTTTAAAAAAGTCGAACATTTTCATGAATTATTTGGGCTTCAAAAAAATTGAAAATTTTCACGACAGGATTTCGGCTTTAAAAAAGTCGAACATTTTCATGAAGTATTTCGGCTTCAAAAAAGTTGAAAATATTCATTAAGAAATTCGGCTTCAAAAAAGTTGAAAATTTTCACGACAGGATTTCGGCTTTAAAAAAGTCGAACATTTTCATGAAGTATTTGGGCTTCAAAAAATTTGAAAATTTTCAGGAAGAAATTCGGCTTCATAAAAGTTTAAAATTTTCATGAAGTATTTGGGCTTTAAAAAAGTTTAAAATTTTCATGAAGTATTTCAGCTTCAAAAAAGTTGAAAATTTTCATGAAAAGATTTCGGCTTCAAAAAAGTTGAAAATTTTCATGAAAAGATTTCAGCTTGAAAAAAGTTGAAAATTTTCATGAAAAGATTTCGGCTTCAAAAAAGTTGAAAATTTTCACGACAGCATTTCGGCTTTAAAAAAGTTGAAAATTTTCATGAAAAGATTTCGGCTTCAAAAAAGTTGAAAATTTTCATGAAAAGATTTCGGCTTCAAAAAAGTTGAAAATTTTCATGAAAAGATTTCGGCTTCAAAAAAGTTGAAAATTTTCACGACAGGATTTCGGCTTTAAAAAAGTCGAACATTTTCATGAATTATTTGGGCTTCAAAAAAATTGAAAATTTTCACGACAGGATTTCGGCTTTAAAAAAGTCGAACATTTTCATGAAGTATTTCGGCTTCAAAAAGGTTGAAAATTTTCACCACAGGATTTCGGCTTTAAAAAAGTCGAACATTTTCATGAAGTATTTGGGCTTCAAAAAAAAAAGAAAATTTTCATGAAGTATTTCGGCTTCAAAAAAGTTGAAAATATTCATTAAGAAATTCGGCTTCAAAAAAGTTGAAAATTTTCACGACAGGATTTCGGCTTTAAAAAAGTCGAACATTTTCATGAAGTATTTGGGCTTCAAAAAATTTGAAAATTTTCAGGAAGAAATTCGGCTTCATAAAAGTTGAAAATTTTCATGAAGTATTTGGGCTTTAAAAAAGTTTAAAATTTTCATGAAGTATTTCGGCTTCAAAAAAGTTGAAAATATTCATTAAGAAATTCGGCTTCAAAAAAGTTGAAAATTTTCACGACAGGATTTCGGCTTTAAAAAAGTCGAACATTTTCATGAAGTATTTGGGCTTTAAAAAAGTTTAAAATTTTCATGAAGTATTTCAGCTTCAAAAAAGTTGAAAATTTTCATGAAAAGATTTCGGCTTCAAAAAAGTTGAAAATTTTCATGAAAAGATTTCAGCTTGAAAAAAGTTGAAAATTTTCATGAAAAGATTTCGGCTTCAAAAAAGTTGAAAATTTTCACGACAGGATTTCGGCTTTAAAAAAGTTGAAAATTTTCATGAAAAGATTTCGGCTTCAAAAAAGTTGAAAATTTTCATGAAAAGATTTCGGCCTCAAAAAAGTTGAAAATTTTCATGAAAAGATTTCGGCTTCAAAAAAGTTGAAAATTTTCACGACAGGATTTCGGCTTTAAAAAAGTCGAACATTTTCATGAATTATTTGGGCTTCAAAAAAATTGAAAATTTTCACGACAGGATTTCGGCTTTAAAAAAGTCGAACATTTTCATGAAGTATTTCGGCTTCAAAAAAGTTGAAAATATTCATTAAGAAATTCGGCTTCAAAAAAGTTGAAAATTTTCACGACAGGATTTCGGCTTTAAAAAAGTCGAACATTTTCATGAAGTATTTGGGCTTCAAAAAATTTGAAAATTTTCAGGAAGAAATTCGGCTTCATAAAAGTTTAAAATTTTCATGAAGTATTTGGGCTTTAAAAAAGTTTAAAATTTTCATGAAGTATTTCAGCTTCAAAAAAGTTGAAAATTTTCATGAAAAGATTTCGGCTTCAAAAAAGTTGAAAATTTTCATGAAAAGATTTCAGCTTGAAAAAAGTTGAAAATTTTCATGAAAAGATTTCGGCTTCAAAAAAGTTGAAAATTTTCACGACAGGATTTCGGCTTTAAAAAAGTTGAAAATTTTCATGAAAAGATTTCGGCTTCAAAAAAGTTGAAAATTTTCATGAAAAGATTTCGGCTTCAAAAAAGTTGAAAATTTTCATGAAAAGATTTCGGCTTCAAAAAAGTTGAAAATTTTCACGACAGGATTTCGGCTTTAAAAAAGTCGAACATTTTCATGAATTATTTGGGCTTCAAAAAAATTGAAAATTTTCACGACAGGATTTCGGCTTTAAAAAAGTCGAACATTTTCATGAAGTATTTCGGCTTCAAAAAGGTTGAAAATTTTCACCACAGGATTTCGGCTTTAAAAAAGTCGAACATTTTCATGAAGTATTTGGGCTTCAAAAAAAAAAGAAAATTTTCATGAAGTATTTCGGCTTCAAAAAAGTTGAAAATATTCATTAAGAAATTCGGCTTCAAAAAAGTTGAAAATTTTCACGACAGGATTTCGGCTTTAAAAAAGTCGAACATTTTCATGAAGTATTTGGGCTTCAAAAAATTTGAAAATTTTCAGGAAGAAATTCGGCTTCATAAAAGTTGAAAATTTTCATGAAGTATTTGGGCTTTAAAAAAGTTTAAAATTTTCATGAAGTATTTCAGCTTCAAAAAAGTTGAAAATTTTCATGAAAAGATTTCGGCTTCAAAAAAGTTGAAAATTTTCATGAAAAGATTTCAGCTTGAAAAAAGTTGAAAATTTTCATGAAAAGATTTCGGCTTCAAAAAAGTTGAAAATTTTCACGACAGGATTTCGGCTTTAAAAAAGTTGAAAATTTTCATGAAAAGATTTCGGCTTCAAAAAAGTTGAAAATTTTCATGAAAAGATTTCGGCTTCAAAAAAGTTGAAAATTTTCATGAAAAGATTTCGGCTTCAAAAAAGTTGAAAATTTTCACGACAGGATTTCGGCTTTAAAAAAGTCGAACATTTTCATGAATTATTTGGGCTTCAAAAAAATTGAAAATTTTCACGACAGGATTTCGGCTTTAAAAAAGTCGAACATTTTCATGAAGTATTTCGGCTTCAAAAAAGTTGAAAATATTCATTAAGAAATTCGGCTTCAAAAAAGTTGAAAATTTTCACGACAGGATTTTGGCTTTAAAAAAGTCGAACATTTTCATGAAGTATTTGGGCTTCAAAAAATTTGAAAATTTTCAGGAAGAAATTCGGCTTCATAAAAGTTTAAAATTTTCATGAAGTATTTGGGCTTTAAAAAAGTTTAAAATTTTCATGAAGTATTTCAGCTTCAAAAAAGTTGAAAATTTTCATGAAAAGATTTCGGCTTCAAAAAAGTTGAAAATTTTCATGAAAAGATTTCAGCTTGAAAAAAGTTGAAAATTTTCATGAAAAGATTTCGGCTTCAAAAAAGTTGAAAATTTTCACGACAGGATTTCGGCTTTAAAAAAGTTGAAAATTTTCATGAAAAGATTTCGGCTTCAAAAAAGTTGAAAATTTTCATGAAAAGATTTCGGCTTCAAAAAAGTTGAAAATTTTCATGAAAAGATTTCGGCTTCAAAAAAGTTGAAAATTTTCACGACAGGATTTCGGCTTTAAAAAAGTCGAACATTTTCATGAATTATTTGGGCTTCAAAAAAATTGAAAATTTTCACGACAGGATTTCGGCTTTAAAAAAGTCGAACATTTTCATGAAGTATTTCGGCTTCAAAAAGGTTGAAAATTTTCACCACAGGATTTCGGCTTTAAAAAAGTCGAACATTTTCATGAAGTATTTGGGCTTCAAAAAAAAAAGAAAATTTTCACGACAGGATTTCGGCTTTAAAAAAGTCGAAAATTTTCATGAAGTATTTCGGCTTCAAAAAAGTTGAAAATATTCATTAAGAAATTCGGCTTCAAAAAAGTTGAAAATTTTCACGACAGGATTTCGGCTTTAAAAAAGTCGAACATTTTCATGAAGTATTTCGGCTTCAAAAAAGTTGAAAATATTCATTAAGAAATTCGGCTTCAAAAAAGTTGAAAATTTTCACGACAGGATTTCGGCTTTAAAAAAGTCGAACATTTTCATGAAGTATTTGGGCTTCAAAAAATTTGAAAATTTTCAGGAAGAAATTCGGCTTCATAAAAGTTGAAAATTTTCATGAAGTATTTGGGCTTTAAAAAAGTTTAAAATTTTCATGAAGTATTTCATCTTTAAAAAAGTTGAAAATTTTCATGAAAAGATTTCGGCTTCAAAAAAGTTGAAAATTTTCATGAAAAGATTTCGGCTTGAAAAAAGTTGAAAATTTTCATGAAAAGATTTCGGCTTCAAAAAAGTTGAAAATTTTCACGACAGAATTTCGGCTTTAAAAAAGTTGAAAATTTTCATGAAAAGATTTCGGCTTCAAAAAAGTTGAAAATTTTCATGAAGTATTTGGGCTTCAAAAAAGTTGAAAATTTTCACGACAGGATTTTGGCTTTAAAAAAGTCGAACATTTTCATGAAGTATTTCAGCTTCAAAAAAGTTGAAAATTTTCAGGAAGAAATTGGGCTTCAAAAAAGTTGAAAATTTTCACGACAGGATTTTGGCTTTAAAAAAGTCGAACATTTTCATGAAGTATTTGGGCTTCAAAAAAGTTGAAAATTTTCACGACAGGATTTCGGCTTTAAAAAAGTCGAAAATTTTCCTGAAGTATTTCGGCTTCAAAAAAGTTGAAAATTTTCACGACAGGATTTCGGCTTTAAAAAAGTCGAAAATTTTCCTGAAGTATTTCGGCTTCAAAAAAGTTGAAAATATTCATTAAGAAATTCGGCTTCAAAAAAGTTGAAAATTTTCACGACAGGATTTCGGCTTTAAAAAAGTCGAACATTTTCATGAAGTATTTGGGCTTCAAAAAAGTTGAAAATTTTCATGAAAAGATTTCGGCTTCAAAAAAGTTGAAAATTTTCATGAAAAGATTTCGGCTTCAAAAAAGTTGAAAATTTTCACGACAGGATTTCGGCTTTAAAAAAGTCGAACATTTTCATGAAGTATTTCAGCTTCTAAAAAGTTGAAAATTTTCATGAAAAGATTTCGGCTTCAAAAAAGTTGAAAATTTTCACGACAGGATTTCGGCTTTAAAAAAGTCGAACATTTTCATGAAGTATTTGGGCTTCAAAAAAAAAAGAAAATTTTCACAACAGGATTTCGGCTTTAAAAAAGTCGAAAATTTTCCTGAAGTATTTCGGCTTCAAAAAAGTTGAAAATATTCATTAAGAAATTCGGCTTCAAAAAAGTTGAAAATTTTCAAGACAGGATTTCGGCTTTAAAAAAGTTGAACATTTTCATGAAGTATTTCAGCTTCAAAAAAGTTGAAAATTTTCATGAAAAGATTTCGGCTTCAAAAAAGTTGAAAATTTTCATGAAAAGATTTCGGCTTCAAAAAAGTTGAAAATTTTCACGACAGGATTTCGGCTTTAAAAAAGTCGAACATTTTCATGAAGTATTTCAGCTTCTAAAAAGTTGAAAATTTTCATGAAAAGATTTCGGCTTCAAAAAAGTTGAAAATTTTCATGAAAAGATTTCGGCTTCAAAAAAGTTGAAAATTTTCACGACAGGATTTCGGCTTTAAAAAAGTCGAACATTTTCATGAAGTATTTGGGCTTCAAAAAAGTTGAAAATTTTCACGACAGGATTTCGGCTTTAAAAAAGTCGAACATTTTCATGAAGTATTTCAGCTTCAAAAAAGTTGAAAATTTTCATGAAAAGATTTCGGCTTCAAAAAAGTTGAAAATTTTCATGAAAAGATTTCGGCTTCAAAAAAGTTGAAAATTTTCACGACAGGATTTCGGCTTTAAAAAGGTCGAACATTTTCATGAAGTATTTCGGCTTCAAAAAGGTTGAAAATTTTCATGAAAAGATTTCGGCTTCAAAAAAGTTGAAAATTTTCATGAAAAGATTTCGGCTTGAAAAAAGTTGAAAATTTTCATGAAAAGATTTCGGCTTCAAAAAAGTTGAAAATTTTCACGACAGGATTTCGGCTCTAAAAAAGTTGAAAATTTTCATGAAAAGATTTCGGCTTGAAAAAAGTTGAAAATTTTCATGAAAAGATTTCGGCTTCAAAAAAGTTGAAAATTTTCACGACAGAATTTCGGCTTTAAAAAAGTTGAAAATTTTCATGAAAAGATTTCGGCTTCAAAAAAGTTGAAAATTTTCATGAAGTATTTGGGCTTCAAAAAAGTTGAAAATTTTCACGACAGGATTTCGGCTTTAAAAAAGTCGAACATTTTCATGAAGTATTTCAGCTTCAAAAAAGTTGAAAATTTTCATGAAGTATTTGGGCTTCAAAAAAGTTGAAAATTTTCACGACAGGATTTCAGCTTTAAAAAAGTTGAACATTTTCATGAAGTATTTCAGCTTCAAAAAAGTTGAAAATTTTCATGAAAAGATTTCGGCTTCAAAAAAGTTGAAAATTTTCATGAAAAGATTTCGGCTTCAAAAAAGTTGAAAATTTTCACGACAGGATTTCGGCTTCAAAAAAGTTGAAAGTTTTCATGAAAAGATTTCGGCTTCAAAAAAGTTGAAAATTTTCACGACAGGATTTCGGCTTTAAAAAAGTCGAACATTTTCATGAAGTATTTCAGCTTCTAAAAAGTTGAAAATTTTCATGAAAAGATTTCGGCTTCAAAAAAGTTGAAAATTTTCACGACAGGATTTCGGCTTTAAAAAAGTCGAACATTTTCATGAAGTATTTGGGCTTCAAAAAATTTGAAAATTTTCAGGAAGAAATTCGGCTTCATAAAAGTTTAAAATTTTCATGAAGTATTTGGGCTTTAAAAAAGTTTAAAATTTTCATGAAGTATTTCAGCTTCAAAAAAGTTGAAAATTTTCATGAAAAGATTTCGGCTTCAAAAAAGTTGAAAATTTTCATGAAAAGATTTCAGCTTGAAAAAAGTTGAAAATTTTCATGAAAAGATTTCGGCTTCAAAAAAGTTGAAAATTTTCACGACAGGATTTCGGCTTTAAAAAAGTTGAAAATTTTCATGAAAAGATTTCGGCTTCAAAAAAGTTGAAAATTTTCATGAAAAGATTTCGGCCTCAAAAAAGTTGAAAATTTTCATGAAAAGATTTCGGCTTCAAAAAAGTTGAAAATTTTCACGACAGGATTTCGGCTTTAAAAAAGTCGAACATTTTCATGAATTATTTGGGCTTCAAAAAAATTGAAAATTTTCACGACAGGATTTCGGCTTTAAAAAAGTCGAACATTTTCATGAAGTATTTCGGCTTCAAAAAAGTTGAAAATATTCATTAAGAAATTCGGCTTCAAAAAAGTTGAAAATTTTCACGACAGGATTTCGGCTTTAAAAAAGTCGAACATTTTCATGAAGTATTTGGGCTTCAAAAAATTTGAAAATTTTCAGGAAGAAATTCGGCTTCATAAAAGTTTAAAATTTTCATGAAGTATTTGGGCTTTAAAAAAGTTTAAAATTTTCATGAAGTATTTCAGCTTCAAAAAAGTTGAAAATTTTCATGAAAAGATTTCGGCTTCAAAAAAGTTGAAAATTTTCATGAAAAGATTTCAGCTTGAAAAAAGTTGAAAATTTTCATGAAAAGATTTCGGCTTCAAAAAAGTTGAAAATTTTCACGACAGCATTTCGGCTTTAAAAAAGTTGAAAATTTTCATGAAAAGATTTCGGCTTCAAAAAAGTTGAAAATTTTCATGAAAAGATTTCGGCTTCAAAAAAGTTGAAAATTTTCATGAAAAGATTTCGGCTTCAAAAAAGTTGAAAATTTTCACGACAGGATTTCGGCTTTAAAAAAGTCGAACATTTTCATGAATTATTTGGGCTTCAAAAAAATTGAAAATTTTCACGACAGGATTTCGGCTTTAAAAAAGTCGAACATTTTCATGAAGTATTTCGGCTTCAAAAAGGTTGAAAATTTTCACCACAGGATTTCGGCTTTAAAAAAGTCGAACATTTTCATGAAGTATTTGGGCTTCAAAAAAAAAAGAAAATTTTCATGAAGTATTTCGGCTTCAAAAAAGTTGAAAATATTCATTAAGAAATTCGGCTTCAAAAAAGTTGAAAATTTTCACGACAGGATTTCGGCTTTAAAAAAGTCGAACATTTTCATGAAGTATTTGGGCTTCAAAAAATTTGAAAATTTTCAGGAAGAAATTCGGCTTCATAAAAGTTGAAAATTTTCATGAAGTATTTGGGCTTTAAAAAAGTTTAAAATTTTCATGAAGTATTTCGGCTTCAAAAAAGTTGAAAATATTCATTAAGAAATTCGGCTTCAAAAAAGTTGAAAATTTTCACGACAGGATTTCGGCTTTAAAAAAGTCGAACATTTTCATGAAGTATTTGGGCTTTAAAAAAGTTTAAAATTTTCATGAAGTATTTCAGCTTCAAAAAAGTTTAAAATTTTCATGAAAAGATTTCGGCTTCAAAAAAGTTGAAAATTTTCATGAAAAGATTTCAGCTTGAAAAAAGTTGAAAATTTTCATGAAAAGATTTCGGCTTCAAAAAAGTTGAAAATTTTCACGACAGGATTTCGGCTTTAAAAAAGTTGAAAATTTTCATGAAAAGATTTCGGCTTCAAAAAAGTTGAAAATTTTCATGAAAAGATTTCGGCCTCAAAAAAGTTGAAAATTTTCATGAAAAGATTTCGGCTTCAAAAAAGTTGAAAATTTTCACGACAGGATTTCGGCTTTAAAAAAGTCGAACATTTTCATGAATTATTTGGGCTTCAAAAAAATTGAAAATTTTCACGACAGGATTTCGGCTTTAAAAAAGTCGAACATTTTCATGAAGTATTTCGGCTTCAAAAAAGTTGAAAATATTCATTAAGAAATTCGGCTTCAAAAAAGTTGAAAATTTTCACGACAGGATTTCGGCTTTAAAAAAGTCGAACATTTTCATGAAGTATTTGGGCTTCAAAAAATTTGAAAATTTTCAGGAAGAAATTCGGCTTCATAAAAGTTTAAAATTTTCATGAAGTATTTGGGCTTTAAAAAAGTTTAAAATTTTCATGAAGTATTTCAGCTTCAAAAAAGTTGAAAATTTTCATGAAAAGATTTCGGCTTCAAAAAAGTTGAAAATTTTCATGAAAAGATTTCAGCTTGAAAAAAGTTGAAAATTTTCATGAAAAGATTTCGGCTTCAAAAAAGTTGAAAATTTTCACGACAGGATTTCGGCTTTAAAAAAGTTGAAAATTTTCATGAAAAGATTTCGGCTTCAAAAAAGTTGAAAATTTTCATGAAAAGATTTCGGCTTCAAAAAAGTTGAAAATTTTCATGAAAAGATTTCGGCTTCAAAAAAGTTGAAAATTTTCACGACAGGATTTCGGCTTTAAAAAAGTCGAACATTTTCATGAATTATTTGGGCTTCAAAAAAATTGAAAATTTTCACGACAGGATTTCGGCTTTAAAAAAGTCGAACATTTTCATGAAGTATTTCGGCTTCAAAAAGGTTGAAAATTTTCACCACAGGATTTCGGCTTTAAAAAAGTCGAACATTTTCATGAAGTATTTGGGCTTCAAAAAAAAAAGAAAATTTTCATGAAGTATTTCGGCTTCAAAAAAGTTGAAAATATTCATTAAGAAATTCGGCTTCAAAAAAGTTGAAAATTTTCACGACAGGATTTCGGCTTTAAAAAAGTCGAACATTTTCATGAAGTATTTGGGCTTCAAAAAATTTGAAAATTTTCAGGAAGAAATTCGGCTTCATAAAAGTTGAAAATTTTCATGAAGTATTTGGGCTTTAAAAAAGTTTAAAATTTTCATGAAGTATTTCGGCTTCAAAAAAGTTGAAAATATTCATTAAGAAATTCGGCTTCAAAAAAGTTGAAAATTTTCACGACAGGATTTCGGCTTTAAAAAAGTCGAACATTTTCATGAAGTATTTGGGCTTTAAAAAAGTTTAAAATTTTCATGAAGTATTTCAGCTTCAAAAAAGTTGAAAATTTTCATGAAAAGATTTCGGCTTCAAAAAAGTTGAAAATTTTCATGAAAAGATTTCGGCTTGAAAAAAGTTGAAAATTTTCATGAAAAGATTTCGGCTTCAAAAAAGTTGAAAATTTTCACGACAGGATTTCGGCTCTAAAAAAGTTGAAAATTTTCATGAAAAGATTTCGGCTAGAAAAAAGTTGAAAATTTTCATGAAAAGATTTCGGCTTCAAAAAAGTTGAAAATTTTCACGACAGAATTTCGGCTTTAAAAAAGTTGAAAATTTTCATGAAAAGATTTCGGCTTCAAAAAAGTTGAAAATTTTCATGAAGTATTTGGGCTTCAAAAAAGTTGAAAATTTTCACGACAGGATTTCGGCTTTAAAAAAGTCGAACATTTTCATGAAAAATTTCAGCTTCAAAAAAGTTGAAAATTTTCACGACAGGATTTCAGCTTTAAAAAAGTTGAACATTTTCATGAAGTATTTCAGCTTCAAAAAAGTTGAAAATTTTCATGAAAAGATTTCGGCTTCAAAAAAGTTGAAAATTTTCATGAAAAGATTTCGGCTTCAAAAAAGTTGAAAATTTTCACGACAGGATTTCGGCTTTAAAAAAGTCGAACATTTTCATGAAGTATTTCAGCTTCAAAAAAGTTGAAAATTTTCATGAAGTATTTGGGCTTCAAAAAAGTTGAAAATTTTCACGACAGGATTTCAACTTTAAAAAAGTTGAACATTTTCATGAAGTATTTCAGCTTCAAAAAAGTTGAAAATTTTCATGAAAAGATTTCGGCTTCAAAAAAGTTGAAAGTTTTCATGAAAAGATTTCGGCTTCAAAAAAGTTGAAAATTTTCACGACAGGATTTCGGCTTTAAAAAAGTCGAACATTTTCATGAAGTATTTGGGCTTCAAAAAATTTGAAAATTTTCAGGAAGAAATTCGGCTTCATAAAAGTTTAAAATTTTCATGAAGTATTTGGGCTTTAAAAAAGTTTAAAATTTTCATGAAGTATTTCAGCTTCAAAAAAGTTGAAAATATTCATTAAGAAATTCGGCTTCAAAAAAGTTGAAAATTTTCACGACAGGATTTCGGCTTTAAAAAAGTCGAACATTTTCATGAAGTATTTGGGCTTCAAAAAATTTGAAAATTTTCAGGAAGAAATTCGGCTTCATAAAAGTTGAAAATTTTCATGAAGTATTTGGGCTTTAAAAAAGTTTAAAATTTTCATGAAGTATTTCGGCTTCAAAAAAGTTGAAAATATTCATTAAGAAATTCGGCTTCAAAAAAGTTGAAAATTTTCACGACAGGATTTCGGCTTTAAAAAAGTCGAACATTTTCATGAAGTATTTGGGCTTTAAAAAAGTTTAAAATTTTCATGAAGTATTTCAGCTTCAAAAAAGTTGAAAATTTTCATGAAAAGATTTCGGCTTGAAAAAAGTTGAAAATTTTCATGAAAAGATTTCGGCTTGAAAAAAGTTGAAAATTTTCATGAAAAGATTTCGGCTTCAAAAAAGTTGAAAATTTTCACGACAGGATTTCGGCTCTAAAAAAGTTGAAAATTTTCATGAAAAGATTTCGGCTTGAAAAAAGTTGAAAATTTTCATGAAAAGATTTCGGCTTCAAAAAAGTTGAAAATTTTCACGACAGAATTTCGGCTTTAAAAAAGTTGAAAATTTTCATGAAAAGATTTCGGCTTCAAAAAAGTTGAAAATTTTCATGAAGTATTTGGGCTTCAAAAAAGTTGAAAATTTTCACGACAGGATTTCGGCTTTAAAAAAGTCGAACATTTTCATGAAGTATTTCAGCTTCAAAAAAGTTGAAAATTTTCATGAAGTATTTGGGCTTCAAAAAAGTTGAAAATTTTCACGACAGGATTTCAGCTTTAAAAAAGTTGAACATTTTCATGAAGTATTTCAGCTTCAAAAAAGTTGAAAATTTTCATGAAAAGATTTCGGCTTCAAAAAAGTTGAAAATTTTCATGAAAAGATTTCGGCTTCAAAAAAGTTGAAAATTTTCACGACAGGATTTCGGCTTTAAAAAAGTCGAACATTTTCATGAAGTATTTCAGCTTCAAAAAAGTTGAAAATTTTCATGAAGTATTTGGGCTTCAAAAAATTTGAAAATTTTCAGGAAGAAATTCGGCTTCATAAAAGTTGAAAATTTTCATGAAGTATTTGGGCTTTAAAAAAGTTTAAAATTTTCATGAAGTATTTCGGCTTCAAAAAAGTTGAAAATATTCATTAAGAAATTCGGCTTCAAAAAAGTTGAAAATTTTCACGACAGGATTTCGGCTTTAAAAAAGTCGAACATTTTCATGAAGTATTTGGGCTTTAAAAAAGTTTAAAATTTTCATGAAGTATTTCAGCTTCAAAAAAGTTGAAAATTTTCATGAAAAGATTTCGGCTTCAAAAAAGTTGAAAATTTTCATGAAAAGATTTCGGCTTGAAAAAAGTTGAAAATTTTCATGAAAAGATTTCGGCTTCAAAAAAGTTGAAAATTTTCACGACAGGATTTCGGCTCTAAAAAAGTTGAAAATTTTCATGAAAAGATTTCGGCTTGAAAAAAGTTGAAAATTTTCATGAAAAGATTTCGGCTTCAAAAAAGTTGAAAATTTTCACGACAGAATTTCGGCTTTAAAAAAGTTGAAAATTTTCATGAAAAGATTTCGGCTTCAAAAAAGTTGAAAATTTTCATGAAGTATTTGGGCTTCAAAAAAGTTGAAAATTTTCACGACAGGATTTCGGCTTTAAAAAAGTCGAACATTTTCATGAAGTATTTCAGCTTCAAAAAAGTTGAAAATTTTCATAAAGTATTTGGGCTTCAAAAAAGTTGAAAATTTTCACGACAGGATTTCAGCTTTAAAAAAGTTGAACATTTTCATGAAGTATTTCAGCTTCAAAAAAGTTGAAAATTTTCATGAAAAGATTTCGGCTTCAAAAAAGTTGAAAATTTTCATGAAAAGATTTCGGCTTCAAAAAAGTTGAAAATTTTCACGACAGGATTTCGGCTTTAAAAAAGTCGAACATTTTCATGAAGTATTTCAGCTTCAAAAAAGTTGAAAATTTTCATGAAGTATTTGGGCTTCAAAAAAGTTGAAAATTTTCACGACAGGATTTCAGCTTTAAAAAAGTTGAACATTTTCATGAAGTATTTCAGCTTCAAAAAAGTTGAAAATTTTCATGAAAAGATTTCGGCTTCAAAAAAGTTGAAAGTTTTCATGAAAAGATTTCGGCTTCAAAAAAGTTGAAAATTTTCACGACAGGATTTCGGCTTTAAAAAAGTCGAACATTTTCATGAAGTATTTCAGCTTCTAAAAAGTTGAAAATTTTCATGAAAAGATTTCGGCTTCAAAAAAGTTGAAAATTTTCACGACAGGATTTCGGCTTTAAAAAAGTCGAACATTTTCATGAAGTATTTGGGCTTTAAAAAATTTGAAAATTTTCAGGAAGAAATTCGGCTTCATAAAAGTTTAAAATTTTCATGAAGTATTTGGGCTTTAAAAAAGTTTAAAATTTTCATGAAGTATTTCAGCTTCAAAAAAGTTGAAAATTTTCATGAAAAGATTTCGGCTTCAAAAAAGTTGAAAATTTTCATGAAAAGATTTCGGCTTCAAAAAAGTTGAAAATTTTCACGACAGGATTTCGGCTTTAAAAAAGTCGAACATTTTCATGAAGTATTTCAGCTTCAAAAAAGTTGAAAATTTTCAGGAAGAAATTCGGCTTCATAAAAGTTTAAAATTTTCATGAAGTATTTGGGCTTTAAAAAAGTTTAAAATTTTCATGAAGTATTTCAGCTTCAAAAAAGTTGAAAATTTTCATGAAAAGATTTCGGCTTCAAAAAAGTTGAAAATTTTCATGAAAAGATTTCAGCTTGAAAAAAGTTGAAAATTTTCATGAAAAGATTTCGGCTTCAAAAAAGTTGAAAATTTTCACGACAGGATTTCGGCTTTAAAAAAGTTGAAAATTTTCATGAAAAGATTTTGGCTTCAAAAAAGTTGAAAATTTTCATGAAAAGATTTCGGCTTCAAAAAAGTTGAAAATTTTCATGAAAAGATTTCGGCTTCAAAAAAGTTGAAAATTTTCATGAAAAGATTTCGGCTTCAAAAAAGTTGAAAATTTTCACGACAGGATTTCGGCTTTAAAAAAGTCGAACATTTTCATGAATTATTTGGGCTTCAAAAAAATTGAAAATTTTCACGACAGGATTTCGGCTTTAAAAAAGTCGAACATTTTCATGAAGTATTTCGGCTTCAAAAAAGTTGAAAATATTCATTAAGAAATTCGGCTTCAAAAAAGTTGAAAATTTTCACGACAGGATTTTGGCTTTAAAAAAGTCGAACATTTTCATGAAGTATTTGGGCTTCAAAAAATTTGAAAATTTTCAGGAAGAAATTCGGCTTCATAAAAGTTTAAAATTTTCATGAAGTATTTGGGCTTTAAAAAAGTTTAAAATTTTCATGAAGTATTTCAGCTTCAAAAAAGTTGAAAATTTTCATGAAAAGATTTCGGCTTCAAAAAAGTTGAAAATTTTCATGAAAAGATTTCAGCTTGAAAAAAGTTGAAAATTTTCATGAAAAGATTTCGGCTTCAAAAAAGTTGAAAATTTTCACGACAGGATTTCGGCTTTAAAAAAGTTGAAAATTTTCATGAAAAGATTTCGGCTTCAAAAAAGTTGAAAATTTTCATGAAAAGATTTCGGCTTCAAAAAAGTTGAAAATTTTCATGAAAAGATTTCGGCTTCAAAAAAGTTGAAAATTTTCACGACAGGATTTCGGCTTTAAAAAAGTCGAACATTTTCATGAATTATTTGGGGTTCAAAAAAATTGAAAATTTTCACGACAGGATTTCGGCTTTAAAAAAGTCGAACATTTTCATGAAGTATTTCGGCTTCAAAAAGGTTGAAAATTTTCACCACAGGATTTCGGCTTTAAAAAAGTCGAACATTTTCATGAAGTATTTGGGCTTCAAAAAAAAAAGAAAATTTTCACGACAGGATTTCGGCTTTAAAAAAGTCGAAAATTTTCATGAAGTATTTCGGCTTCAAAAAAGTTGAAAATATTCATTAAGAAATTCGGCTTCAAAAAAGTTGAAAATTTTCACGACAGGATTTCGGCTTTAAAAAAGTCGAACATTTTCATGAAGTATTTCAGCTTCAAAAAAGTTGAAAATTTTCATGAAAAGATTTCGGCTTCAAAAAAGTTGAAAATTTTCATGAAAAGATTTCAGCTTGAAAAAAGTTGAAAATTTTCATGAAAAGATTTCGGCTTCAAAAAAGTTGAAAATTTTCACGACAGGATTTCGGCTTTAAAAAAGTTGAAAATTTTCATGAAAAGATTTCGGCTTCAAAAAAGTTGAAAATTTTCATGAAAAGATTTCGGCTTCAAAAAAGTTGAAAATTTTCATGAAAAGATTTCGGCTTCAAAAAAGTTGAAAATTTTCATGAAAAGATTTCGGCTTCAAAAAAGTTGAAAATTTTCACGACAGGATTTCGGCTTTAAAAAAGTCGAACATTTTCATGAATTATTTGGGCTTCAAAAAAATTGAAAATTTTCACGACAGGATTTCGGCTTTAAAAAAGTCGAACATTTTCATGAAGTATTTCGGCTTCAAAAAAGTTGAAAATATTCATTAAGAAATTCGGCTTCAAAAAAGTTGAAAATTTTCACGACAGGATTTTGGCTTTAAAAAAGTCGAACATTTTCATGAAGTATTTGGGCTTCAAAAAATTTGAAAATTTTCAGGAAGAAATTCGGCTTCATAAAAGTTTAAAATTTTCATGAAGTATTTGGGCTTTAAAAAAGTTTAAAATTTTCATGAAGTATTTCAGCTTCAAAAAAGTTGAAAATTTTCATGAAAAGATTTCGGCTTCAAAAAAGTTGAAAATTTTCATGAAAAGATTTCAGCTTGAAAAAAGTTGAAAATTTTCATGAAAAGATTTCGGCTTCAAAAAAGTTGAAAATTTTCACGACAGGATTTCGGCTTTAAAAAAGTTGAAAATTTTCATGAAAAGATTTCGGCTTCAAAAAAGTTGAAAATTTTCATGAAAAGATTTCGGCTTCAAAAAAGTTGAAAATTTTCATGAAAAGATTTCGGCTTCAAAAAAGTTGAAAATTTTCACGACAGGATTTCGGCTTTAAAAAAGTCGAACATTTTCATGAATTATTTGGGCTTCAAAAAAATTGAAAATTTTCACGACAGGATTTCGGCTTTAAAAAAGTCGAACATTTTCATGAAGTATTTGGGCTTCAAAAAATTTGAAAATTTTCACGACAGGATTTCGGCTTTAAAAAAGTCGAACATTTTCATGAAGTATTTCGGCTTCAAAAAAGTTGAAAATATTCATTAAGAAATTCGGCTTCAAAAAAGTTGAAAATTTTCACGACAGGATTTTGGCTTTAAAAAAGTCGAACATTTTCATGAAGTATTTGGGCTTCAAAAAATTTGAAAATTTTCAGGAAGAAATTCGGCTTCATAAAAGTTTAAAATTTTCATGAAGTATTTGGGCTTTAAAAAAGTTTAAAATTTTCATGAAGTATTTCAGCTTCAAAAAAGTTGAAAATTTTCATGAAAAGATTTCGGCTTCAAAAAAGTTGAAAATTTTCATGAAAAGATTTCAGCTTGAAAAAAGTTGAAAATTTTCATGAAAAGATTTCGGCTTCAAAAAAGTTGAAAATTTTCACGACAGGATTTCGGCTTTAAAAAAGTTGAAAATTTTCATGAAAAGATTTCGGCTTCAAAAAAGTTGAAAATTTTCATGAAAAGATTTCGGCTTCAAAAAAGTTGAAAATTTTCATGAAAAGATTTCGGCTTCAAAAAAGTTGAAAATTTTCACGACAGGATTTCGGCTTTAAAAAAGTCGAACATTTTCATGAATTATTTGGGCTTCAAAAAAATTGAAAATTTTCACGACAGGATTTCGGCTTTAAAAAAGTCGAACATTTTCATGAAGTATTTCGGCTTCAAAAAGGTTGAAAATTTTCACCACAGGATTTCGGCTTTAAAAAAGTCGAACATTTTCATGAAGTATTTGGGCTTCAAAAAAAAAAGAAAATTTTCACGACAGGATTTCGGCTTTAAAAAAGTCGAAAATTTTCATGAAGTATTTCGGCTTCAAAAAAGTTGAAAATATTCATTAAGAAATTCGGCTTCAAAAAAGTTGAAAATTTTCACGACAGGATTTCGGCTTTAAAAAAGTCGAACATTT
This sequence comes from Labrus mixtus, assembly GCF_963584025.1. Lineage (NCBI taxonomy): Eukaryota > Metazoa > Chordata > Actinopteri > Labriformes > Labridae > Labrus > Labrus mixtus. The sequence continues at coordinate 417,810 of NW_026870083.1, read as the reverse complement.
TCATGAAGTATTTGGGCTTCAAAAAATTTGAAAATTTTCAGGAAGAAATTCGGCTTCATAAAAGTTGAAAATTTTCATGAAGTATTTGGCCTTTAAAAAAGTTTAAAATTTTCATGAAGTATTTCGGCTTCAAAAAAGTTGAAAATATTCATTAAGAAATTCGGCTTCAAAAAAGTTGAAAATTTTCACGACAGGATTTTGGCTTTAAAAAAGTCGAACATTTTCATGAAGTATTTGGGCTTCAAAAAATTTGAAAATTTTCAGGAAGAAATTCGGCTTCATAAAAGTTTAAAATTTTCATGAAGTATTTGGGCTTTAAAAAAGTTTAAAATTTTCATGAAGTATTTCAGCTTCAAAAAAGTTGAAAATTTTCATGAAAAGATTTCGGCTTCAAAAAAGTTGAAAATTTTCATGAAAAGATTTCAGCTTGAAAAAAGTTGAAAATTTTCATGAAAAGATTTCGGCTTCAAAAAAGTTGAAAATTTTCACGACAGGATTTCGGCTTTAAAAAAGTTGAAAATTTTCATGAAAAGATTTCGGCTTCAAAAAAGTTGAAAATTTTCATGAAAAGATTTCGGCTTCAAAAAAGTTGAAAATTTTCATGAAAAGATTTCGGCTTCAAAAAAGTTGAAAATTTTCACGACAGGATTTCGGCTTTAAAAAAGTCGAACATTTTCATGAATTATTTGGGCTTCAAAAAAATTGAAAATTTTCACGACAGGATTTCGGCTTTAAAAAAGTCGAACATTTTCATGAAGTATTTCGGCTTCAAAAAGGTTGAAAATTTTCACCACAGGATTTCGGCTTTAAAAAAGTCGAACATTTTCATGAAGTATTTGGGCTTCAAAAAAAAAAGAAAATTTTCACGACAGGATTTCGGCTTTAAAAAAGTCGAAAATTTTCATGAAGTATTTCGGCTTCAAAAAAGTTGAAAATATTCATTAAGAAATTCGGCTTCAAAAAAGTTGAAAATTTTCACGACAGGATTTCGGCTTTAAAAAAGTCGAACATTTTCATTAAGTATTTGGGCTTCAAAAAATTTGAAAATTTTCAGGAAGAAATTCGGCTTCATAAAAGTTGAAAATTTTCATGAAGTATTTGGGCTTTAAAAAAGTTTAAAATTTTCATGAAGTATTTCGGCTTCAAAAAAGTTGAAAATATTCATTAAGAAATTCGGCTTCAAAAAAGTTGAAAATTTTCACGACAGGATTTCGGCTTTAAAAAAGTCGAACATTTTCATGAAGTATTTGGGCTTTAAAAAAGTTTAAAATTTTCATGAAGTATTTCAGCTTCAAAAAAGTTGAAAATTTTCATGAAAAGATTTCGGCTTCAAAAAAGTTGAAAATTTTCATGAAAAGATTTCGGCTTGAAAAAAGTTGAAAATTTTCATGAAAAGATTTCGGCTTCAAAAAAGTTGAAAATTTTCACGACAGGATTTCGGCTCTAAAAAAGTTGAAAATTTTCATGAAAAGATTTCGGCTTGAAAAAAGTTGAAAATTTTCATGAAAAGATTTCGGCTTCAAAAAAGTTGAAAATTTTCACGACAGAATTTCGGCTTTAAAAAAGTTGAAAATTTTCATGAAAAGATTTCGGCTTCAAAAAAGTTGAAAATTTTCATGAAGTATTTGGGCTTCAAAAAAGTTGAAAATTTTCACGACAGGATTTCGGCTTTAAAAAAGTCGAACATTTTCATGAAGTATTTCAGCTTCAAAAAAGTTGAAAATTTTCATGAAGTATTTGGGCTTCAAAAAAGTTGAAAATTTTCACGACAGGATTTCAGCTTTAAAAAAGTTGAACATTTTCATGAAGTATTTCAGCTTCAAAAAAGTTGAAAATTTTCATGAAAAGATTTCGGCTTCAAAAAAGTTGAAAATTTTCATGAAAAGATTTCGGCTTCAAAAAAGTTGAAAATTTTCACGACAGGATTTCGGCTTTAAAAAAGTCGAACATTTTCATGAAGTATTTCAGCTTCAAAAAAGTTGAAAATTTTCATGAAGTATTTGGGCTTCAAAAAAGTTGAAAATTTTCACGACAGGATTTCAGCTTTAAAAAAGTTGAACATTTTCATGAAGTATTTCAGCTTCAAAAAAGTTGAAAATTTTCATGAAAAGATTTCGGCTTCAAAAAAGTTGAAAGTTTTCATGAAAAGATTTCGGCTTCAAAAAAGTTGAAAATTTTCACGACAGGATTTCGGCTTTAAAAAAGTCGAACATTTTCATGAAGTATTTCAGCTTCTAAAAAGTTGAAAATTTTCATGAAAAGATTTCGGCTTCAAAAAAGTTGAAAATTTTCACGACAGGATTTCGGCTTTAAAAAAGTCGAACATTTTCATGAAGTATTTGGGCTTCAAAAAATTTGAAAATTTTCAGGAAGAAATTCGGCTTCATAAAAGTTTAAAATTTTCATGAAGTATTTGGGCTTTAAAAAAGTTTAAAATTTTCATGAAGTATTTCAGCTTCAAAAAAGTTGAAAATTTTCATGAAAAGATTTCGGCTTCAAAAAAGTTGAAAATTTTCATGAAAAGATTTCAGCTTGAAAAAAGTTGAAAATTTTCATGAAAAGATTTCGGCTTCAAAAAAGTTGAAAATTTTCACGACAGGATTTCGGCTTTAAAAAAGTCGAACATTTTCATGAATTATTTGGGCTTCAAAAAAATTGAAAATTTTCACGACAGGATTTCGGCTTTAAAAAAGTCGAACATTTTCATGAAGTATTTCGGCTTCAAAAAAGTTGAAAATATTCATTAAGAAATTCGGCTTCAAAAAAGTTGAAAATTTTCACGACAGGATTTCGGCTTTAAAAAAGTCGAACATTTTCATGAAGTATTTGGGCTTCAAAAAATTTGAAAATTTTCAGGAAGAAATTCGGCTTCATAAAAGTTTAAAATTTTCATGAAGTATTTGGGCTTTAAAAAAGTTTAAAATTTTCATGAAGTATTTCAGCTTCAAAAAAGTTGAAAATTTTCATGAAAAGATTTCGGGTTCAAAAAAGTTGAAAATTTTCATGAAAAGATTTCAGCTTGAAAAAAGTTGAAAATTTTCATGAAAAGATTTCGGCTTCAAAAAAGTTGAAAATTTTCACGACAGGATTTCGGCTTTAAAAAAGTTGAAAATTTTCATGAAAAGATTTCGGCTTCAAAAAAGTTGAAAATTTTCATGAAAAGATTTCGGCTTCAAAAAAGTTGAAAATTTTCATGAAAAGATTTCGGCTTCAAAAAAGTTGAAAATTTTCACGACAGGATTTCGGCTTTAAAAAAGTCGAACATTTTCATGAATTATTTGGGCTTCAAAAAAATTGAAAATTTTCACGACAGGATTTCGGCTTTAAAAAAGTCGAACATTTTCATGAAGTATTTCGGCTTCAAAAAGGTTGAAAATTTTCACCACAGGATTTCGGCTTTAAAAAAGTCGAACATTTTCATGAAGTATTTGGGCTTCAAAAAAAAAAGAAAATTTTCACGACATGATTTCGGCTTTAAAAAAGTCGAAAATTTTCATGAAGTATTTCGGCTTCAAAAAAGTTGAAAATATTCATTAAGAAATTCGGCTTCAAAAAAGTTGAAAATTTTCACGACAGGATTTCGGCTTTAAAAAAGTCGAACATTTTCATGAAGTATTTGGGCTTCAAAAAATTTGAAAATTTTCAGGAAGAAATTCTGCTTCATAAAAGTTGAAAATTTTCATGAAGTATTTGGGCTTTAAAAAAGTTTAAAATTTTCATGAAGTATTTCGGCTTCAAAAAAGTTGAAAATATTCATTAAGAAATTCGGCTTCAAAAAAGTTGAAAATTTTCACGACAGGATTTCGGCTTTAAAAAAGTCGAACATTTTCATGAAGTATTTGGGCTTCAAAAAATTTGAAAATTTTCAGGAAGAAATTCGGCTTCATAAAAGTTTAAAATTTTCATGAAGTATTTGGGCTTTAAAAAAGTTTAAAATTTTCATGAAGTATTTCAGCTTCAAAAAAGTTGAAAATTTTCATGAAAAGATTTCGGCTTCAAAAAAGTTGAAAATTTTCATGAAAAGATTTCAGCTTGAAAAAAGTTGAAAATTTTCATGAAAAGATTTCGGCTTCAAAAAAGTTGAAAATTTTCACGACAGGATTTCGGCTTTAAAAAAGTTGAAAATTTTCATGAAAAGATTTCGGCTTCAAAAAAGTTGAAAATTTTCATGAAAAGATTTCGGCTTCAAAAAAGTTGAAAATTTTCATGAAAAGATTTCGGCTTCAAAAAAGTTGAAAATTTTCACGACAGGATTTCGGCTTTAAAAAAGTCGAACATTTTCATGAATTATTTGGGCTTCAAAAAAATTGAAAATTTTCACGACAGGATTTCGGCTTTAAAAAAGTCGAACATTTTCATGAAGTATTTCGGCTTCAAAAAAGTTGAAAATATTCATTAAGAAATTCGGCTTCAAAAAAGTTGAAAATTTTCACGACAGGATTTCGGCTTTAAAAAAGTCGAACATTTTCATGAAGTATTTGGGCTTCAAAAAATTTGAAAATTTTCAGGAAGAAATTCGGCTTCATAAAAGTTTAAAATTTTCATGAAGTATTTGGGCTTTAAAAAAGTTTAAAATTTTCATGAAGTATTTCAGCTTCAAAAAAGTTGAAAATTTTCATGAAAAGATTTCGGGTTCAAAAAAGTTGAAAATTTTCATGAAAAGATTTCAGCTTGAAAAAAGTTGAAAATTTTCATGAAAAGATTTCGGCTTCAAAAAAGTTGAAAATTTTCACGACAGGATTTCGGCTTTAAAAAAGTTGAAAATTTTCATGAAAAGATTTCGGCTTCAAAAAAGTTGAAAATTTTCATGAAAAGATTTCGGCTTCAAAAAAGTTGAAAATTTTCATGAAAAGATTTCGGCTTCAAAAAAGTTGAAAATTTTCACGACAGGATTTCGGCTTTAAAAAAGTCGAACATTTTCATGAATTATTTGGGCTTCAAAAAAATTGAAAATTTTCACGACAGGATTTCGGCTTTAAAAAAGTCGAACATTTTCATGAAGTATTTCGGCTTCAAAAAGGTTGAAAATTTTCACCACAGGATTTCGGCTTTAAAAAAGTCGAACATTTTCATGAAGTATTTGGGCTTCAAAAAAAAAAGAAAATTTTCACGACATGATTTCGGCTTTAAAAAAGTCGAAAATTTTCATGAAGTATTTCGGCTTCAAAAAAGTTGAAAATATTCATTAAGAAATTCGGCTTCAAAAAAGTTGAAAATTTTCACGACAGGATTTCGGCTTTAAAAAAGTCGAACATTTTCATGAAGTATTTGGGCTTCAAAAAATTTGAAAATTTTCAGGAAGAAATTCGGCTTCATAAAAGTTGAAAATTTTCATGAAGTATTTGGGCTTTAAAAAAGTTTAAAATTTTCATGAAGTATTTCGGCTTCAAAAAAGTTGAAAATATTCATTAAGAAATTCGGCTTCAAAAAAGTTGAAAATTTTCACGACAGGATTTCGGCTTTAAAAAAGTCGAACATTTTCATGAAGTATTTGGGCTTTAAAAAAGTTTAAAATTTTCATGAAGTATTTCAGCTTCAAAAAAGTTGAAAATTTTCATGAAAAGATTTCGGCTTCAAAAAAGTTGAAAATTTTCATGAAAAGATTTCAGCTTGAAAAAATTTGAAAATTTTCATGAAAAGATTTCGGCTTCAAAAAAGTTGAAAATTTTCACGACAGGATTTCGGCTTTAAAAAAGTTGAAAATTTTCATGAAAAGATTTCGGCTTAAAAAAAGTTGAAAATTTTCATGAAAAGATTTCGGCTTCAAAAAAGTTGAAAATTTTCATGAAAAGATTTCGGCTTCAAAAAAGTTGAAAATTTTCACGACAGGATTTCGGCTTCAAAAAAGTCGAACATTTTCATGAAGTATTTCGGCTTCAAAAAGGTTGAAAATTTTCACCACAGGATTACGGCTTTAAAAAAGTCGAACATTTTCATGAAGTATTTGGGCTTCAAAAAAAAAAGAAAATTTTCACGACAGGATTTCGGCTTTAAAAAAGTCGAAAATTTTCATGAAGTATTTCGGCTTCAAAAAAGTTGAAAATATTCATTAAGAAATTCGGCTTCAAAAAAGTTGAAAATTTTCACGACAGGATTTCGGCTTTAAAAAAGTCGAACATTTTCATGAAGTATTTGGGCTTCAAAAAATTTGAAAATTTTCAGGAAGAAATTCGGCTTCATAAAAGTTTAAAATTTTCATGAAGTATTTGGGCTTTAAAAAAGTTTAAAATTTTCATGAAGTATTTCAGCTTCAAAAAAGTTGAAAATTTTCATGAAAAGATTTCGGCTTCAAAAAAGTTGAAAATTTTCATGAAAAGATTTCAGCTTGAAAAAAGTTGAAAATTTTCATGAAAAGATTTCGGCTTCAAAAAAGTTGAAAATTTTCACGACAGGATTTCGGCTTTAAAAAAGTTGAAAATTTTCATGAAAAGATTTCGGCTTCAAAAAAGTTGAAAATTTTCAAGAAAAGATTTCGGCTTCAAAAAAGTTGAAAATTTTCACGACAGGATTTCGGCTTTAAAAAAGTCGAACATTTTCATGAAGTATTTGGGCTTCAAAAAAGTTGAACATTTTCACGACAGGATTTCGGCTTTACAAAAGTCGAACATTTTCATGAAGTATTTCAGCTTCAAAAAAGTTGAAAATTTTCATGAAAAGATTTCGGCTTCAAAAAAGTTGAAAATTTTCATGAAAAGATTTCGGCTTCAAAAAAGTTGAAAATTTTCACGACAGGATTTCGGCTTTAAAAAGGTCGAACATTTTCATGAAGTATTTCAGCTTCTAAAATGTTGAAAATTTTCATGAAAAGATTTTGGCTTCAAAAAAGTTGAAAATTTTCATGAAAAGATTTCGGCTTCAAAAAAGTTGAAAATTTTCACGACAGGATTTCGGCTTTAAAAAAGTCGAACATTTTCATGAAGTATTTGGGCTTCAAAAAAGTTGAACATTTTCACGACAGGATTTCGGCTTTACAAAAGTCGAACATTTTCATGAAGTATTTCAGCTGCAAAAAAGTTGAAAATTTTCATGAAAAGATTTCGGCTTCAAAAAAGTTGAAAATTTTCATGAAAAGATTTCGGCTTCAAAAAAGTTGAAAATTTTCACGACAGGATTTCGGCTTTAAAAAGGTCGAACATTTTCATGAAGTATTTCAGCTTCTAAAATGTTGAAAATTTTCATGAAAAGATTTTGGCTTCAAAAAAGTTGAAAATTTTCATGAAAAGATTTCGGCTTCAAAAAAGTTGAAAATTTTCATGAAAAGATTTCGGCTTCAAAAATGTTGAAAATTTTCACGACAGTATTTCGGCTTTAAAAAAGTCGAACATTTTCATGAAGTATTTGGGCTTCAAAAAAGTTGAAAATTTTCACGACAGGATTTCGACTTTAAAAAAGTCGAACATTTTCATGAAGTATTTCGGCTTCAAAAAGGTTGAAAATTTTCATGAAAAGATTTCGGCTTGAAAAAAGTTGAAAATTTTCATGAAAAGATTTCGGCTTGAAAAAAGTTGAAAATTTTCATGAAAAGATTTCGACTTCAAAAAAGTTGAAAATTTTCACGACAGGATTTCGGCTTTAAAAAAGTTGAAAATTTTCATGAAAAGATTTCGGCTTCAAAAAAGTTGAAAATTTTCATGAAAAGATTTCGGCTTCAAAAAAGTTGAAAATTTTCATGAAAAGATTTCGGCTTCAAAAAAGTTGAAAATTTTCACGACAGGATTTCGGCTTTAAAAAAGTCGAACATTTTCATGAAGTATTTGGGCTTCAAAAAATTTGAAAATTTTCAGGAAGAAATTCGGCTTCATAAAAGTTTAAAATTTTCATGAAGTATTTGGGCTTTAAAAAAGTTTAAAATTTTCATGAAGTATTTCAGCTTCAAAAAAGTTGAAAATTTTCATGAAAAGATTTCGGCTTCAAAAAAGTTGAAAATTTTCATGAAAAGATTTCGGCTTGAAAAAAGTTGAAAATTTTCATGAAAAGATTTCGGCTTCAAAAAAGTTGAAAATTTTCACGACAGGATTTCGGCTCTAAAAAAGTTGAAAATTTTCATGAAAAGATTTCGGCTTGAAAAAAGTTGAAAATTTTCATGAAAAGATTTCGGCTTCAAAAAAGTTGAAAATTTTCACGACAGAATTTCGGCTTTAAAAAAGTTGAAAATTTTCATGAAAAGATTTCGGCTTCAAAAAAGTTGAAAATTTTCATGAAGTATTTGGGCTTCAAAAAAGTTGAAAATTTTCACGACAGGATTTCGGCTTTAAAAAAGTCGAACATTTTCATGAAGTATTTCAGCTTCAAAAAAGTTGAAAATTTTCATGAAGTATTTGGGCTTCAAAAAAGTTGAAAATTTTCACGACAGGATTTCAGCTTTAAAAAAGTTGAACATTTTCATGAAGTATTTCAGCTTCAAAAAAGTTGAAAATTTTCATGAAAAGATTTCGGCTTCAAAAAAGTTGAAAATTTTCATGAAAAGATTTCGGCTTCAAAAAAGTTGAAAATTTTCACGACAGGATTTCGGCTTTAAAAAAGTCGAACATTTTCATGAAGTATTTCAGCTTCAAAAAAGTTGAAAATTTTCATGAAGTATTTGGGCTTCAAAAAAGTTGAAAATTTTCACGACAGGATTTCAGCTTTAAAAAAGTTGAACATTTTCATGAAGTATTTCAGCTTCAAAAAAGTTGAAAATTTTCATGAAAAGATTTCGGCTTCAAAAAAGTTGAAAGTTTTCATGAAAAGATTTCGGCTTCAAAAAAGTTGAAAATTTTCACGACAGGATTTCGGCTTTAAAAAAGTCGAACATTTTCATGAAGTATTTCAGCTTCTAAAAAGTTGAAAATTTTCATGAAAAGATTTCGGCTTCAAAAAAGTTGAAAATTTTCACGACAGGATTTCGGCTTTAAAAAAGTCGAACATTTTCATGAAGTATTTGGGCTTCAAAAAATTTGAAAATTTTCATGAAAAGATTTCGGGTTCAAAAAAGTTGAAAATTTTCATGAAAAGATTTCAGCTTGAAAAAAGTTGAAAATTTTCATGAAAAGATTTCGGCTTCAAAAAAGTTGAAAATTTTCACGACAGGATTTCGGCTTTAAAAAAGTTGAAAATTTTCATGAAAAGATTTCGGCTTCAAAAAAGTTGAAAATTTTCATGAAAAGATTTCGGCTTCAAAAAAGTTGAAAATTTTCATGAAAAGATTTCGGCTTCAAAAAAGTTGAAAATTTTCACGACAGGATTTCGGCTTTAAAAAAGTCGAACATTTTCATGAAGTATTTCGGCTTCAAAAAGGTTGAAAATTTTCACCACAGGATTTCGGCTTTAAAAAAGTCGAACATTTTCATGAAGTATTTGGGCTTCAAAAAAAAAAGAAAATTTTCACGACATGATTTCGGCTTTAAAAAAGTCGAAAATTTTCATGAAGTATTTCGGCTTCAAAAAAGTTGAAAATATTCATTAAGAAATTCGGCTTCAAAAAAGTTGAAAATTTTCACGACAGGATTTCGGCTTTAAAAAAGTCGAACATTTTCATGAAGTATTTGGGCTTCAAAAAATTGGAAAATTTTCAGGAAGAAATTCGGCTTCATAAAAGTTGAAAATTTTCATGAAGTATTTGGGCTTTAAAAAAGTTTAAAATTTTCATGAAGTATTTCGGCTTCAAAAAAGTTGAAAATATTCATTAAGAAATTCGGCTTCAAAAAAGTTGAAAATTTTCACGACAGGATTTCGGCTTTAAAAAAGTCGAACATTTTCATGAAGTATTTGGGCTTTAAAAAAGTTTAAAATTTTCATGAAGTATTTCAGCTTCAAAAAAGTTGAAAATTTTCATGAAAAGATTTCGGCTTCAAAAAAGTTGAAAATTTTCATGAAAAGATTTCAGCTTGAAAAAATTTGAAAATTTTCATGAAAAGATTTCGGCTTCAAAAAAGTTGAAAATTTTCACGACAGGATTTCGGCTTTAAAAAAGTTGAAAATTTTCATGAAAAGATTTCGGCTTAAAAAAAGTTGAAAATTTTCATGAAAAGATTTCGGCTTCAAAAAAGTTGAAAATTTTCATGAAAAGATTTCGGCTTCAAAAAAGTTGAAAATTTTCACGACAGGATTTCGGCTTCAAAAAAGTCGAACATTTTCATGAAGTATTTCGGCTTCAAAAAGGTTGAAAATTTTCACCACAGGATTACGGCTTTAAAAAAGTCGAACATTTTCATGAAGTATTTGGGCTTCAAAAAAAAAAGAAAATTTTCACGACAGGATTTCGGCTTTAAAAAAGTCGAAAATTTTCATGAAGTATTTCGGCTTCAAAAAAGTTGAAAATATTCATTAAGAAATTCGGCTTCAAAAAAGTTGAAAATTTTCACGACAGGATTTCGGCTTTAAAAAAGTCGAACATTTTCATGAAGTATTTGGGCTTCAAAAAATTTGAAAATTTTCAGGAAGAAATTCGGCTTCATAAAAGTTTAAAATTTTCATGAAGTATTTGGGCTTTAAAAAAGTTTAAAATTTTCATGAAGTATTTCAGCTTCAAAAAAGTTGAAAATTTTCATGAAAAGATTTCGGCTTCAAAAAAGTTGAAAATTTTCATGAAAAGATTTCAGCTTGAAAAAAGTTGAAAATTTTCATGAAAAGATTTCGGCTTCAAAAAAGTTGAAAATTTTCACGACAGGATTTCGGCTTTAAAAAAGTTGAAAATTTTCATGAAAAGATTTCGGCTTCAAAAAAGTTGAAAATTTTCAAGAAAAGATTTCGGCTTCAAAAAAGTTGAAAATTTTCACGACAGGATTTCGGCTTTAAAAAAGTCGAACATTTTCATGAAGTATTTGGGCTTCAAAAAAGTTGAACATTTTCACGACAGGATTTCGGCTTTACAAAAGTCGAACATTTTCATGAAGTATTTCAGCTTCAAAAAAGTTGAAAATTTTCATGAAAAGATTTCGGCTTCAAAAAAGTTGAAAATTTTCATGAAAAGATTTCGGCTTCAAAAAAGTTGAAAATTTTCACGACAGGATTTCGGCTTTAAAAAGGTCGAACATTTTCATGAAGTATTTCAGCTTCTAAAATGTTGAAAATTTTCATGAAAAGATTTTGGCTTCAAAAAAGTTGAAAATTTTCATGAAAAGATTTCGGCTTCAAAAAAGTTGAAAATTTTCACGACAGGATTTCGGCTTTAAAAAAGTCGAACATTTTCATGAAGTATTTGGGCTTCAAAAAAGTTGAACATTTTCACGACAGGATTTCGGCTTTACAAAAGTCGAACATTTTCATGAAGTATTTCAGCTGCAAAAAAGTTGAAAATTTTCATGAAAAGATTTCGGCTTCAAAAAAGTTGAAAATTTTCATGAAAAGATTTCGGCTTCAAAAAAGTTGAAAATTTTCACGACAGGATTTCGGCTTTAAAAAGGTCGAACATTTTCATGAAGTATTTCAGCTTCTAAAATGTTGAAAATTTTCATGAAAAGATTTTGGCTTCAAAAAAGTTGAAAATTTTCATGAAAAGATTTCGGCTTCAAAAAAGTTGAAAATTTTCATGAAAAGATTTCGGCTTCAAAAATGTTGAAAATTTTCACGACAGTATTTCGGCTTTAAAAAAGTCGAACATTTTCATGAAGTATTTGGGCTTCAAAAAAGTTGAAAATTTTCACGACAGGATTTCGACTTTAAAAAAGTCGAACATTTTCATGAAGTATTTCGGCTTCAAAAAGGTTGAAAATTTTCATGAAAAGATTTCGGCTTGAAAAAAGTTGAAAATTTTCATGAAAAGATTTCGGCTTGAAAAAAGTTGAAAATTTTCATGAAAAGATTTCGACTTCAAAAAAGTTGAAAATTTTCACGACAGGATTTCGGCTTTAAAAAAGTTGAAAATTTTCATGAAAAGATTTCGGCTTCAAAAAAGTTGAAAATTTTCATGAAAAGATTTCGGCTTCAAAAAAGTTGAAAATTTTCATGAAAAGATTTCGGCTTCAAAAAAGTTGAAAATTTTCACGACAGGATTTCGGCTTTAAAAAAGTCGAACATTTTCATGAATTATTTGGGCTTCAAAAAAATTGAAAATTTTCACGACAGGATTTCGGCTTTAAAAAAGTCGAACATTTTCATGAAGTATTTCGGCTTCAAAAAAGTTGAAAATATTCATTAAGAAATTCGGCTTCAAAAAAGTTGAAAATTTTCACGACAGGATTTCGGCTTTAAAAAAGTCGAACATTTTCATGAAGTATTTGGGCTTCAAAAAATTTGAAAATTTTCAGGAAGAAATTCGGCTTCATAAAAGTTTAAAATTTTCATGAAGTATTTGGGCTTTAAAAAAGTTTAAAATTTTCATGAAGTATTTCAGCTTCAAAAAAGTTGAAAATTTTCATGAAAAGATTTCGGGTTCAAAAAAGTTGAAAATTTTCATGAAAAGATTTCAGCTTGAAAAAAGTTGAAAATTTTCATGAAAAGATTTCGGCTTCAAAAAAGTTGAAAATTTTCACGACAGGATTTCGGCTTTAAAAAAGTTGAAAATTTTCATGAAAAGATTTCGGCTTCAAAAAAGTTGAAAATTTTCATGAAAAGATTTCGGCTTCAAAAAAGTTGAAAATTTTCATGAAAAGATTTCGGCTTCAAAAAAGTTGAAAATTTTCACGACAGGATTTCGGCTTTAAAAAAGTCGAACATTTTCATGAATTATTTGGGCTTCAAAAAAATTGAAAATTTTCACGACAGGATTTCGGCTTTAAAAAAGTCGAACATTTTCATGAAGTATTTCGGCTTCAAAAAGGTTGAAAATTTTCACCACAGGATTTCGGCTTTAAAAAAGTCGAACATTTTCATGAAGTATTTGGGCTTCAAAAAAAAAAGAAAATTTTCACGACATGATTTCGGCTTTAAAAAAGTCGAAAATTTTCATGAAGTATTTCGGCTTCAAAAAAGTTGAAAATATTCATTAAGAAATTCGGCTTCAAAAAAGTTGAAAATTTTCACGACAGGATTTCGGCTTTAAAAAAGTCGAACATTTTCATGAAGTATTTGGGCTTCAAAAAATTTGAAAATTTTCAGGAAGAAATTCGGCTTCATAAAAGTTGAAAATTTTCATGAAGTATTTGGGCTTTAAAAAAGTTTAAAATTTTCATGAAGTATTTCGGCTTCAAAAAAGTTGAAAATATTCATTAAGAAATTCGGCTTCAAAAAAGTTGAAAATTTTCACGACAGGATTTCGGCTTTAAAAAAGTCGAACATTTTCATGAAGTATTTGAGCTTTAAAAAAGTTTAAAATTTTCATGAAGTATTTCAGCTTCAAAAAAGTTGAAAATTTTCATGAAAAGATTTCGGCTTCAAAAAAGTTGAAAATTTTCATGAAAAGATTTCAGCTTGAAAAAATTTGAAAATTTTCATGAAAAGATTTCGGCTTCAAAAAAGTTGAAAATTTTCACGACAGGATTTCGGCTTTAAAAAAGTTGAAAATTTTCATGAAAAGATTTCGGCTTAAAAAAAGTTGAAAATTTTCATGAAAAGATTTCGGCTTCAAAAAAGTTGAAAATTTTCATGAAAAGATTTCGGCTTCAAAAAAGTTGAAAATTTTCACGACAGGATTTCGGCTTCAAAAAAGTCGAACATTTTCATGAAGTATTTCGGCTTCAAAAAGGTTGAAAATTTTCACCACAGGATTACGGCTTTAAAAAAGTCGAACATTTTCATGAAGTATTTGGGCTTCAAAAAAAAAAGAAAATTTTCACGACAGGATTTCGGCTTTAAAAAAGTCGAAAATTTTCATGAAGTATTTCGGCTTCAAAAAAGTTGAAAATATTCATTAAGAAATTCGGCTTCAAAAAAGTTGAAAATTTTCACGACAGGATTTCGGCTTTAAAAAAGTCGAACATTTTCATGAAGTATTTGGGCTTCAAAAAATTTGAAAATTTTCAGGAAGAAATTCGGCTTCATAAAAGTTTAAAATTTTCATGAAGTATTTGGGCTTTAAAAAAGTTTAAAATTTTCATGAAGTATTTCAGCTTCAAAAAAGTTGAAAATTTTCATGAAAAGATTTCGGCTTCAAAAAAGTTGAAAATTTTCATGAAAAGATTTCAGCTTGAAAAAAGTTGAAAATTTTCATGAAAAGATTTCGGCTTCAAAAAAGTTGAAAATTTTCACGACAGGATTTCGGCTTTAAAAAAGTTGAAAATTTTCATGAAAAGATTTCGGCTTCAAAAAAGTTGAAAATTTTCAAGAAAAGATTTCGGCTTCAAAAAAGTTGAAAATTTTCACGACAGGATTTCGGCTTTAAAAAAGTCGAACATTTTCATGAAGTATTTGGGCTTCAAAAAAGTTGAACATTTTCACGACAGGATTTCGGCTTTACAAAAGTCGAACATTTTCATGAAGTATTTCAGCTTCAAAAAAGTTGAAAATTTTCATGAAAAGATTTCGGCTTCAAAAAAGTTGAAAATTTTCATGAAAAGATTTCGGCTTCAAAAAAGTTGAAAATTTTCACGACAGGATTTCGGCTTTAAAAAGGTCGAACATTTTCATGAAGTATTTCAGCTTCTAAAATGTTGAAAATTTTCATGAAAAGATTTTGGCTTCAAAAAAGTTGAAAATTTTCATGAAAAGATTTCGGCTTCAAAAAAGTTGAAAATTTTCACGACAGGATTTCGGCTTTAAAAAAGTCGAACATTTTCATGAAGTATTTGGGCTTCAAAAAAGTTGAACATTTTCACGACAGGATTTCGGCTTTACAAAAGTCGAACATTTTCATGAAGTATTTCAGCTGCAAAAAAGTTGAAAATTTTCATGAAAAGATTTTGGCTTCAAAAAAGTTGAAAATTTTCATGAAAAGATTTCGGCTTCAAAAAAGTTGAAAATTTTCATGAAAAGATTTCGGCTTCAAAAATGTTGAAAATTTTCACGACAGTATTTCGGCTTTAAAAAAGTCGAACATTTTCATGAAGTATTTGGGCTTCAAAAAAGTTGAAAATTTTCACGACAGGATTTCGACTTTAAAAAAGTCGAACATTTTCATGAAGTATTTCGGCTTCAAAAAGGTTGAAAATTTTCATGAAAAGATTTCGGCTTCAAAAAAGTTGAAAATTTTCATGAAAAGATTTCGGCTTGAAAAAAGTTGAAAATTTTCATGAAAAGATTTCGACTTCAAAAAAGTTGAAAATTTTCACGACAGGATTTCGGCTTTAAAAAAGTTGAAAATTTTCATGAAAAGATTTCGGCTTCAAAAAAGTTGAAAATTTTCATGAAAAGATTTCGGCTTCAAAAAAGTTGAACATTTTCACGACAGGATTTCGGCTTTAAAAAAGTCGAACATTTTCATGAATTATTTGGGCTTCAAAAAAGTTGAAAATTTTCACGACAGGATTTCGGCTTTAAAAAAGTCGAACATTTTCATGAAGTATTTCGGCTTCAAAAAGGTTGAAAATTTTCACCACAGGATTTCGGCTTTAAAAAAGTCGAACATTTTCATGAAGTATTTCGGCTTCAAAAAAGTTGAACATTTTCATGAAGTATTTGGGTTTCAAAAAAGTTGAAAATTTTCACGACAGGATTTCGGCTTTACAAAAGTCGAACATTTTCATGAAGTATTTGGGCTTCAAAAAAGTTGAAAATTTTCATGAAAAGATTTCGGCTTCAAAAAAGTTGAAAATTTTCATGAAAAGATTTCGGCTTCAAAAAAGTTGAAAATTTTCATGAAAAGATTTCGGCTTCAAAAAAGTTGAAAATTTTCACGACAGGATTTCGGCTTTAAAAAAGTCGAACATTTTCATGAATTATTTGGGCTTCAAAAAAATTGAAAATTTTCACGACAGGATTTCGGCTTTAAAAAAGTCGAAAATTTTCATGAAGTATTTCGGCTTCAAAAAAGTTGAAAATATTCATTAAGAAATTCGGCTTCAAAAAAGTTGAAAATTTTCACGACAGGATTTCGGCTTTAAAAAAGTCAAACATTTTCATGAAGTATTTGGGCTTCAAAAAATTTGAAAATTTTCAGGAAAAAATTCGGCTTCATAAAAGTTGAAAATTTTCATGAAGTATTTGGGCTTTAAAAAAGTTTAAAATTTTCATGAAAAGATTTCGGCTTCAAAATAGTTGAAAATTTTCATGAAAAGATTTCAGCTTGAAAAAAGTTGAAAATTTTCATGAAAAGATTTCGGCTTCAAAAAAGTTGAAAATTTTCACGACAGGATTTCGGCTTTAAAAAAGTTGAAAATTTTCATGAAAAGATTTCGGCTTCAAAAAAGTTGAAAATTTTCACGACAGGATTTCGGCTTTAAAAAAGTCGAACATTTTCATGAAGTATTTCAGCTTCTAAAAAGTTGAAAATTTTCATGAAAAGATTTCGGCTTCAAATAAGTTGAAAATTTTCATGAAAAGATTTCGGCTTCAAAAAAGTTGAAAATTTTCAAGAAAAGATTTCGGCTTCAAAAAAGTTGGAAATTTTCATGAAAAGATTTCGGCTTCAAAAAAGTTGAAAATTTTCATGAAAAGATTTCGGCTTCAAAAAAGTTGAAAATTTTCATGAAAAGATTTCGGCTTCAAAAAAGTTGAAAATTTTCACGACAGGATTTCGGCTTTAAAAAAGTCGAACATTTTCATGAAGTATTTGGGCTTCAAAAAAGTTGAAAATTTTCACGACAGGATTTCGGCTTTAAAAAAGTCGAACTTTTTCATGAAGTATTTGGGCTTCAAAAAATTTGAAAATTTTCAGGAAGAAATTCGGCTTCATAAAAGTTGAAAATTTTCATGAAGTATTTGGGCTTTAAAAAAGTTGAAAATTTTCATGAAAAGATTTCGGCTTCAAAAAAGTTGAAAATTTTCATGAAAAGATTTCGGCTTCAAAAAAGTTGAAAATTTTCACGACAGGATTTCGGCTTTAAAAAAGTCGAACATTTTCATGAAGTATTTGGGCTTCAAAAAAGTTGAAAATTTTCACGACAGGATTTCGGCTTTAAAAAAGTCGAACATTTTCATGAAGTATTTGGGCTTCAAAAAATTTGAAAATTTTCAGGAAGAAATTCGGCTTCATAAAAGTTGAAAATTTTCATGAAGTATTTGGGCTTTAAAAAAGTTTAAAATTTTCATGAAGTATTTCGGCTTCAAAAAAGTTGAAAATATTCATTAAGAAATTCGGCTTCAAAAAAGTTGAAAATTTTCACGACAGGATTTCGGCTTTAAAAAAGTCGAACATTTTCATGAAGTATTTGGGCTTTAAAAAAGTTTAAAATTTTCATGAAGTATTTCAGCTTCAAAAAAGTTGAAAATTTTCATGAAAAGATTTCAGCTTCAAAAAAGTTGAAAATTTTCATGAAAAGATTTCAGCTTGAAAAAAGTTGAAAATTTTCATGAAAAGATTTCGGCTTCAAAAAAGTTGAAAATTTTCACGACAGGATTTCGGCTTTAAAAAAGTTGAAAATTTTCATGAAAAGATTTCGGCTTCAAAAAAGTTGAAAATTTTCATGAAAAGATTTCGGCTTCAAAAAAGTTGAAAATTTTCATGAAAAGATTTCGGCTTCAAAAAAGTTGAAAATTTTCACGACAGGATTTCGGCTTAAAAAAAGTCGAACATTTTCATGAAGTATTTCGGCTTCAAAAAAGTTGAACATTTTCATGAAGTATTTGGGCTTCAAAAAAGTTGAAAATTTTCACGACAGGATTTCGGCTTTAAAAAAGTCGAACATTTTCATGAAGTATTTCAGCTTCAAAAAAGTTCAAAATTTTCATGAAGTATTTGGGCTTCAAAAAAGTTGAAAATTTTCACGACAGGATTTCAGCTTTAAAAAAGTTGAACATTTTCATGAAGTATTTCAGCTTCAAAAAAGTTGAAAATTTTCATGAAAAGATTTCGGCTTCAAAAAAGTTGAAAATTTTCATGAAAAGATTTCGGCTTCAAAAAAGTTGAAAATTTTCACGACAGGATTTCGGCTTTAAAAAAGTCGAACATTTTCATGAAGTATTTCAGCTTCTAAAAAGTTGAAAATTTTCATGAAAAGATTTCGGCTTCAAAAAAGTTGAAAATTTTCATGAAAAGATTTCGGCTTCAAAAAAGTTGAAAATTTTCAAGAAAAGATTTCGGCTTCAAAAAAGTTGAAAATTTTCACGACAGGATTTCGGCTTTAAAAAAGTCGAACATTTTCATGAAGTATTTGGGCTTCAAAAAAATTGAAAATTTTCACGACAGGATTTCGGCTTTAAAAAAGTCGAAAATTTTCATGAAGTATTTCGGCTTCAAAAAAGTTGAAAATATTCATTAAGAAATTCGGCTTCAAAAAAGTTGAAAATTTTCACGACAGGATTTCGGCTTTAAAAAAGTCAAACATTTTCATGAAGTATTTGGGCTTCAAAAAATTTGAAAATTTTCAGGAAAAAATTCGGCTTCATAAAAGTTGAAAATTTTCATGAAGTATTTGGGCTTTAAAAAAGTTTAAAATTTTCATGAAGTATTTCAGCTTCAAAATAGTTGAAAATTTTCATGAAAAGATTTCGGCTTCAAAAAAGTTGAAAATTTTCATGAAAGATTTCGGCTTGAAAAAAGTTGAAAATTTTCATGAAAAGATTTCGGCTTCAAAAAAGTTGAAAATTTTCACGACAGCATTTCGGCTTTAAAAAAGTTGAAAATTTTCATGAAAAGATTTCGGCTTCAAAAAAGTTGAAAATTTTCACGACAGGATTTCGGCTTTAAAAAAGTCGAACATTTTCATGAAGTATTTCAGCTTCTAAAAAGTTGAAAATTTTCATGAAAAGATTTCGGCTTCAAATAAGTTGAAAATTTTCATGAAAAGATTTCGGCTTCAAAAAAGTTGAAAATTTTCAAGAAAAGATTTCGGCTTCAAAAAAGTTGGAAATTTTCATGAAAAGATTTCGGCTTCAAAAAAGTTGAAAATTTTCATGAAAAGATTTCGGCTTCAAAAAAGTTGAAAATTTTCATGAAAAGATTTCGGCTTCAAAAAAGTTGAAAATTTTCACGACAGGATTTCGGCTTTAAAAAAGTCGAACATTTTCATGAAGTATTTGGGCTTCAAAAAAGTTGAAAATTTTCACGACAGGATTTCGGCTTTAAAAAAGTCGAACTTTTTCATGAAGTATTTGGGCTTCAAAAAATTTGAAAATTTTCAGGAAGAAATTCGGCTTCATAAAAGTTGAAAATTTTCATGAAGTATTTGGGCTTTAAAAAAGTTGAAAATTTTCATGAAAAGATTTCGGCTTCAAAAAAGTTGAAAATTTTCATGAAAAGATTTCGGCTTCAAAAAAGTTGAAAATTTTCACGACAGGATTTCGGCTTTAAAAAAGTCGAACATTTTCATGAAGTATTTGGGCTTCAAAAAAGTTGAAAATTTTCACGACAGGATTTCGGCTTTAAAAAAGTCGAACATTTTCATGAAGTATTTGGGCTTCAAAAAATTTGAAAATTTTCAGGAAGAAATTCGGCTTCATAAAAGTTGAAAATTTTCATGAAGTATTTGGGCTTTAAAAAAGTTTAAAATTTTCATGAAGTATTTCGGCTTCAAAAAAGTTGAAAATATTCATTAAGAAATTCGGCTTCAAAAAAGTTGAAAATTTTCACGACAGGATTTCGGCTTTAAAAAAGTCGAACATTTTCATGAAGTATTTGGGCTTTAAAAAAGTTTAAAATTTTCATGAAGTATTTCAGCTTCAAAAAAGTTGAAAATTTTCATGAAAAGATTTCAGCTTCAAAAAAGTTGAAAATTTTCATGAAAAGATTTCAGCTTGAAAAAAGTTGAAAATTTTCATGAAAAGATTTCGGCTTCAAAAAAGTTGAAAATTTTCACGACAGGATTTCGGCTTTAAAAAAGTTGAAAATTTTCATGAAAAGATTTCGGCTTCAAAAAAGTTGAAAATTTTCATGAAAAGATTTCGGCTTCAAAAAAGTTGAAAATTTTCATGAAAAGATTTCGGCTTCAAAAAAGTTGAAAATTTTCACGACAGGATTTCGGCTTAAAAAAAGTCGAACATTTTCATGAAGTATTTCGGCTTCAAAAAAGTTGAACATTTTCATGAAGTATTTGGGCTTCAAAAAAGTTGAAAATTTTCACGACAGGATTTCGGCTTTAAAAAAGTCGAACATTTTCATGAAGTATTTCAGCTTCAAAAAAGTTCAAAATTTTCATGAAGTATTTGGGCTTCAAAAAAGTTGAAAATTTTCACGACAGGATTTCAGCTTTAAAAAAGTTGAACATTTTCATGAAGTATTTCAGCTTCAAAAAAGTTGAAAATTTTCAGGAAGAAATTCGGCTTCATAAAAGTTGAAAATTTTCATGAAGTATTTGGGCTTTAAAAAAGTTGAAAATTTTCATGAAAAGATTTCGGCTTCAAAAAAGTTGAAAATTTTCATGAAAAGATTTCGGCTTCAAAAAAGTTGAAAATTTTCACGACAGGATTTCGGCTTTAAAAAAGTCGAACATTTTCATGAAGTATTTGGGCTTCAAAAAAGTTGAAAATTTTCACGACAGGATTTCGGCTTTAAAAAAGTCGAACATTTTCATGAAGTATTTGGGCTTCAAAAAATTTGAAAATTTTCAGGAAGAAATTCGGCTTCATAAAAGTTGAAAATTTTCATGAAGTATTTGGGCTTTAAAAAAGTTTAAAATTTTCATGAAGTATTTCGGCTTCAAAAAAGTTGAAAATATTCATTAAGAAATTCGGCTTCAAAAAAGTTGAAAATTTTCACGACAGGATTTCGGCTTTAAAAAAGTCGAACATTTTCATGAAGTATTTGGGCTTTAAAAAAGTTTAAAATTTTCATGAAGTATTTCAGCTTCAAAAAAGTTGAAAATTTTCATGAAAAGATTTCAGCTTCAAAAAAGTTGAAAATTTTCATGAAAAGATTTCAGCTTGAAAAAAGTTGAAAATTTTCATGAAAAGATTTCGGCTTCAAAAAAGTTGAAAATTTTCACGACAGGATTTCGGCTTTAAAAAAGTTGAAAATTTTCATGAAAAGATTTCGGCTTCAAAAAAGTTGAAAATTTTCATGAAAAGATTTCGGCTTCAAAAAAGTTGAAAATTTTCATGAAAAGATTTCGGCTTCAAAAAAGTTGAAAATTTTCACGACAGGATTTCGGCTTAAAAAAAGTCGAACATTTTCATGAAGTATTTCGGCTTCAAAAAAGTTGAACATTTTCATGAAGTATTTGGGCTTCAAAAAAGTTGAAAATTTTCACGACAGGATTTCGGCTTTAAAAAAGTCGAACATTTTCATGAAGTATTTCAGCTTCAAAAAAGTTCAAAATTTTCATGAAGTATTTGGGCTTCAAAAAAGTTGAAAATTTTCACGACAGGATTTCAGCTTTAAAAAAGTTGAACATTTTCATGAAGTATTTCAGCTTCAAAAAAGTTGAAAATTTTCATGAAAAGATTTCGGCTTCAAAAAAGTTGAAAATTTTCATGAAAAGATTTCGGCTTCAAAAAAGTTGAAAATTTTCACGACAGGATTTCGGCTTTAAAAAAGTCGAACATTTTCATGAAGTATTTCAGCTTCTAAAAAGTTGAAAATTTTCATGAAAAGATTTCGGCTTCAAAAAAGTTGAAAATTTTCATGAAAAGATTTCGGCTTCAAAAAAGTTGAAAATTTTCAAGAAAAGATTTCGGCTTCAAAAAAGTTGAAAATTTTCACGACAGGATTTCGGCTTTAAAAAAGTCGAACATTTTCATGAAGTATTTGGGCTTCAAAAAAATTGAAAATTTTCACGACAGGATTTCGGCTTTAAAAAAGTCGAAAATTTTCATGAAGTATTTCGGCTTCAAAAAAGTTGAAAATATTCATTAAGAAATTCGGCTTCAAAAAAGTTGAAAATTTTCACGACAGGATTTCGGCTTTAAAAAAGTCAAACATTTTCATGAAGTATTTGGGCTTCAAAAAATTTGAAAATTTTCAGGAAAAAATTCGGCTTCATAAAAGTTGAAAATTTTCATGAAGTATTTGGGCTTTAAAAAAGTTTAAAATTTTCATGAAGTATTTCAGCTTCAAAATAGTTGAAAATTTTCATGAAAAGATTTCGGCTTCAAAAAAGTTGAAAATTTTCATGAAAGATTTCGGCTTGAAAAAAGTTGAAAATTTTCATGAAAAGATTTCGGCTTCAAAAAAGTTGAAAATTTTCACGACAGCATTTCGGCTTTAAAAAAGTTGAAAATTTTCATGAAAAGATTTCGGCTTCAAAAAAGTTGAAAATTTTCACGACAGGATTTCGGCTTTAAAAAAGTCGAACATTTTCATGAAGTATTTCAGCTTCTAAAAAGTTGAAAATTTTCATGAAAAGATTTCGGCTTCAAATAAGTTGAAAATTTTCATGAAAAGATTTCGGCTTCAAAAAAGTTGAAAATTTTCAAGAAAAGATTTCGGCTTCAAAAAAGTTGGAAATTTTCATGAAAAGATTTCGGCTTCAAAAAAGTTGAAAATTTTCATGAAAAGATTTCGGCTTCAAAAAAGTTGAAAATTTTCATGAAAAGATTTCGGCTTCAAAAAAGTTGAAAATTTTCACGACAGGATTTCGGCTTTAAAAAAGTCGAACATTTTCATGAAGTATTTGGGCTTCAAAAAAGTTGAAAATTTTCACGACAGGATTTCGGCTTTAAAAAAGTCGAACTTTTTCATGAAGTATTTGGGCTTCAAAAAATTTGAAAATTTTCAGGAAGAAATTCGGCTTCATAAAAGTTGAAAATTTTCATGAAGTATTTGGGCTTTAAAAAAGTTGAAAATTTTCATGAAAAGATTTCGGCTTCAAAAAAGTTGAAAATTTTCATGAAAAGATTTCGGCTTCAAAAAAGTTGAAAATTTTCACGACAGGATTTCGGCTTTAAAAAAGTCGAACATTTTCATGAAGTATTTGGGCTTCAAAAAAGTTGAAAATTTTCACGACAGGATTTCGGCTTTAAAAAAGTCGAACATTTTCATGAAGTATTTGGGCTTCAAAAAATTTGAAAATTTTCAGGAAGAAATTCGGCTTCATAAAAGTTGAAAATTTTCATGAAGTATTTGGGCTTTAAAAAAGTTTAAAATTTTCATGAAGTATTTCGGCTTCAAAAAAGTTGAAAATATTCATTAAGAAATTCGGCTTCAAAAAAGTTGAAAATTTTCACGACAGGATTTCGGCTTTAAAAAAGTCGAACATTTTCATGAAGTATTTGGGCTTTAAAAAAGTTTAAAATTTTCATGAAGTATTTCAGCTTCAAAAAAGTTGAAAATTTTCATGAAAAGATTTCAGCTTCAAAAAAGTTGAAAATTTTCATGAAAAGATTTCAGCTTGAAAAAAGTTGAAAATTTTCATGAAAAGATTTCGGCTTCAAAAAAGTTGAAAATTTTCACGACAGGATTTCGGCTTTAAAAAAGTTGAAAATTTTCATGAAAAGATTTCGGCTTCAAAAAAGTTGAAAATTTTCATGAAAAGATTTCGGCTTCAAAAAAGTTGAAAATTTTCATGAAAAGATTTCGGCTTCAAAAAAGTTGAAAATTTTCACGACAGGATTTCGGCTTAAAAAAAGTCGAACATTTTCATGAAGTATTTCGGCTTCAAAAAAGTTGAACATTTTCATGAAGTATTTGGGCTTCAAAAAAGTTGAAAATTTTCACGACAGGATTTCGGCTTTAAAAAAGTCGAACATTTTCATGAAGTATTTCAGCTTCAAAAAAGTTCAAAATTTTCATGAAGTATTTGGGCTTCAAAAAAGTTGAAAATTTTCACGACAGGATTTCAGCTTTAAAAAAGTTGAACATTTTCATGAAGTATTTCAGCTTCAAAAAAGTTGAAAATTTTCATGAAAAGATTTCGGCTTCAAAAAAGTTGAAAATTTTCACGACAGGATTTCGGCTTTAAAAAGTCGAACATTTTCATGAAGTATTTCAGCTTCTAAAAAGTTGAAAATTTTCATGAAAAGATTTCGGCTTCAAAAAAGTTGAAAATTTTCATGAAAAGATTTCGGCTTCAAAAAAGTTGAAAATTTTCAAGAAAAGATTTCGGCTTCAAAAAAGTTGAAAATTTTCACGACAGGATTTCGGCTTTAAAAAAGTCGAACATTTTCATGAAGTATTTGGGCTTCAAAAAAATTGAAAATTTTCACGACAGGATTTCGGCTTTAAAAAAGTCGAAAATTTTCATGAAGTATTTCGGCTTCAAAAAAGTTGAAAATATTCATTAAGAAATTCGGCTTCAAAAAAGTTGAAAATTTTCACGACAGGATTTCGGCTTTAAAAAAGTCAAACATTTTCATGAAGTATTTGGGCTTCAAAAAATTTGAAAATTTTCAGGAAAAAATTCGGCTTCATAAAAGTTGAAAATTTTCATGAAGTATTTGGGCTTTAAAAAAGTTTAAAATTTTCATGAAGTATTTCAGCTTCAAAATAGTTGAAAATTTTCATGAAAAGATTTCGGCTTCAAAAAAGTTGAAAATTTTCATGAAAAGATTTCGGCTTGAAAAAAGTTGAAAATTTTCATGAAAAGATTTCGGCTTCAAAAAAGTTGAAAATTTTCACGACAGGATTTCGGCTTTAAAAAAGTTGAAAATTTTCATGAAAAGATTTCGGCTTCAAAAAAGTTGAAAATTTTCACGACAGGATTTCGGCTTTAAAAAAGTCGAACATTTTCATGAAGTATTTCAGCTTCTAAAAAGTTGAAAATTTTCATGAAAAGATTTCGGCTTCAAATAAGTTGAACATTTTCATGAAAAGATTTCGGCTTCAAAAAAGTTGAAAATTTTCAAGAAAAGATTTCGGCTTCAAAAAAGTTGAAAATTTTCACGACAGGATTTCGGCTTTAAAAAAGTCGAAAATTTTCATGAAGTATTTCGGCTTCAAAAAAGTTGAAAATATTCATTAAGAAATTCGGCTTCAAAAAAGTTGAAAATTTTCACGACAGGATTTCGGCTTTAAAAAAGTCGAACATTTTCATGAAGTATTTGGGCTTCAAAAAATTTGAAAATTTTCAGGAAGAAATTCGGCTTCATAAAAGTTGAAAATTTTCATTAAGTATTTGGGCTTTAAAAAAGTTTAAAATTTTCATGAAGTATTTCAGCTTCAAAAAAGTTGAAAATTTTCATGAAAAGATTTCGGCTTCAAAAAAGTTGAAAATTTTCATGAAAAGATTTCGGCTTCAAAAAAGTTGAAAATTTTCACGACAGGATTTCGGCTTTAAAAAAGTCGAACATTTTCATGAAGTATTTGGGCTTCAAAAAAGTTGAAAATTTTCACGACAGGATTTCGGCTTTAAAAAAGTCGAACATTTTCATGAAGTATTTCGGCTTCAAAAAGGTTGAAAATTTTCACGACAGGATTTCGGCTTTAAAAAAGTCGAACATTTTCATGAAGTATTTGGGCTTCAAAAAAGTTGAACATTTTCACGACAGGATTTCGGCTTTACAAAAGTCGAACATTTTCATGAAGTATTTCAGCTTCAAAAAAGTTGAAAATTTTCATGAAAAGATTTCGGCTTCAAAAAAGTTGAAAATTTTCATGAAAAGATTTCGGCTTCAAAAAAGTTGAAAATTTTCACGACAGGATTTCGGCTTTAAAAAGGTCGAACATTTTCATGAAGTATTTCAGCTTCTAAAATGTTGAAAATTTTCATGAAAAGATTTTGGCTTCAAAAAAGTTGAAAATTTTCATGAAAAGATTTCGGCTTCAAAAAAGTTGAAAATTTTCATGAAAAGATTTCGGCTTCAAAAATGTTGAAAATTTTCGCGTCAGTATTTCGGCTTTAAAAAAGTCGAACATTTTCATGAAGTATTTGGGCTTCAAAAAAGTTGAAAATTTTCACGACAGGATTTCGACTTTAAAAAAGTCGAACATTTTCATGAAGTATTTCGGCTTCAAAAAGGTTGAAAATTTTCATGAAAAGATTTCGGCTTCAAAAAAGTTGAAAATTTTCATGAAAAGATTTCGGCTTCAAAAAAGTTGAAAATTTTCACGACAGGATTTCACCTTTAAAAAAGTTGAAAATTTTCATGAAAAGATTTCGGCTTCAAAAAAGTTGAAAATTTTCATGAAAAGATTTCGGCTTCAAAAAAGTTGAAAATTTTCACAACAGGATTTCGGCTTTAAAAAAGTCGAACATTTTCATGAATTATTTGGGCTTCAAAAAAGTTGAAAATTTTCACGACAGGATTTCGGCTTTAAAAAAGTCGAACATTTTCATGAAGTATTTCGGCTTCAAAAAGGTTGAAAATTTTCACCACAGGATTTCGGCTTTAAAAAAGTCGAACATTTTCATGAAGTATTTGGGCTTCAAAAAAAAAAGAAAATTTTCACGACAGGATTTCGGCTTTAAAAAAGTCGAAAATTTTCATGAAGTATTTCGGCTTCAAAAAAGTTGAAAATATTCATTAAGAAATTCGGCTTCAAAAAAGTTGAAAATTTTCACGACAGGATTTCGGCTTTAAAAAAGTCGAACATTTTCATGAAGTATTTGGGCTTCAAAAAATTTGAAAATTTTCAGGAAGAAATTCGGCTTCATAAAAGTTGAAAATTTTCATGAAGTATTTGGGCTTTAAAAAAGTTTAAAATTTTCATGAAGTATTTCAGCTTCAAAAAAGTTGAAAATTTTCATGAAAAGATTTCGGATTCAAAAAAGTTGAAAATTTTCATGAAAAGATTTCGGCTTGAAAAAAGTTGAAAATTTTCATGAAAAGATTTCGGCTTCAAAAAAGTTGAAAATTTTCACGACAGCATTTCGGCTTTAAAAAAGTCGAACATTTTCATGAAGTATTTCAGCTTCAAAAAAGTTGAAAATTTTCATGAAGTATTTGGGCTTCAAAAAAGTTGAAAATTTTCACGACAGGATTTCAGCTTTAAAAAAGTTGAACATTTTCATGAAGTATTTCAGCTTCAAAAAAGTTGAAAATTTTCATGAAAAGATTTCGGCTTCAAAAAAGTTGAAAATTTTCATGAAAAGATTTCGGCTTCAAAAAAGTTGAAAATTTTCATGAAAAGATTTCGGCTTCAAAAAAGTTGAAAATTTTCACGACAGGATTTCGGCTTTAAAAAAGTCGAACATTTTCATGAAGTATTATAGCTTCTAAAAAGTTGAAAATTTTCATGAAAAGATTTCGGCTTCAAAAAAGTTGAAAATTTTCATGAAAAGATTTCGGCTTCAAAAAAGTTGAAAATATTCATTAAGAAATTCGGCTTCAAAAAAGTTGAACATTTTCACAACAGGATTTCGGCTTTAAAAAAGTCGAACATTTTCATGAAGTATTTGGGCTTCAAAAAATTTGAAAATTTTCAGGAAGAAATTCGGCTTCATAAAAGTTGAAAATTTTCATGAAGTATTTGGGCTTTAAAAAAGTTTAAAATTTTCATGAAGTATTTCAGCTTCAAAAAAGTTGAACATTTTCATGAAAAGATTTCGGCTTCAAAAAAGTTGAAAATTTTCATGAAAAGATTTCGGCTTGAAAAAAGTTGAAAATTTTCATGAAAAGATTTCGGCTTCAAAAAAGTTGAAAATTTTCACGACAGGATTTCGGCTTTAAAAAAGTTGAAAATTTTCATGAAAAGATTTCGGCTTCAAAAAAGTTGAAAATTTTCACGACAGGATTTCGGCTTTAAAAAAGTCCAACATTTTCATGAAGTATTTCAGCTTCTAAAAAGTTGAAAATTTTCATGAAAAGATTTCGGCTTCAAAAAAGTTGAAAATTTTCATGAAAAGATTTCGGCTTCAAAAAAGTTGAAAATTTTCACGACAGGATTTCGGCTTTAAAAAAGTCGAACATTTTCATGAAGTATTTCAGCTTCTAAAAAGTTGAAAATTTTCATGAAGTATTTTGGCTTCAAAAAAGTCGAACATTTTCATGAAGTATTTCGGCTTCAAAAAGGTTGAAAATTTTCACGACAGGATTTCGGCTTTAAAAAAGTCGAACATTTTCATGAAGTATTTCGGCTTCAAAAAAGTTGAACATTTTCATGAAGTATTTGGGCTTCAAAAAAGTTGAAAATTTTCACGACAGGTTTTCGGCTTTAAAAAAGTCGAACATTTTCATGAAGTATTTCAGCTTCAAAAAAGTTGAAAATTTTCATGAAGTATTTGGGCTTCAAAAAAGTTGAAAATTTTCACGACAGGATTTCAGCTTTAAAAAAGTTGAACATTTTCATGAAGTATTTCAGCTTCAAAAAAGTTGAAAATTTTCATGAAAAGATTTCGGCTTCAAAAAAGTTGAAAATTTTCATGAAAAGATTTCGGCTTCAAAAAAGTTGAAAATTTTCACGACAGGATTTCGGCTTTAAAAAAGTCGAACATTTTCATGAAGTATTTCAGCTTCTAAAAAGTTGAAAATTTTCATGAAAAGATTTCGGCTTCAAATAAGTTGAAAATTTTCATGAAAAGATTTCGGCTTCAAAAAAGTTGAAAATTTTCAAGAAAAGATTTCGGCTTCAAAAAAGTTGAAAATTTTCACGACAGGATTTCGGCTTTAAAAAAGTCGAAAATTTTCATGAAGTATTTCGGCTTCAAAAAAGTTGAAAATATTCATTAAGAAATTCGGCTTCAAAAAAGTTGAAAATTTTCACGACAGGATTTCGGCTTTAAAAAAGTCGAACATTTTCATGAAGTATTTGGGCTTCAAAAAATTTGAAAATTTTCAGGAAGAAATTCGGCTTCATAAAAGTTGAAAATTTTCATTAAGTATTTGGGCTTTAAAAAAGTTTAAAATTTTCATGAAGTATTTCAGCTTCAAAAAAGTTGAAAATTTTCATGAAAAGATTTCGGCTTCAAAAAAGTTGAAAATTTTCATGAAAAGATTTCGGCTTCAAAAAAGTTGAAAATTTTCACGACAGGATTTCGGCTTTAAAAAAGTCGAACATTTTCATGAAGTATTTGGGCTTCAAAAAAGTTGAAAATTTTCACGACAGGATTTCGGCTTTAAAAAAGTCGAACATTTTCATGAAGTATTTCGGCTTCAAAAAGGTTGAAAATTTTCACGACAGGATTTCGGCTTTAAAAAAGTCGAACATTTTCATGAAGTATTTGGGCTTCAAAAAAGTTGAACATTTTCACGACAGGATTTCGGCTTTACAAAAGTCGAACATTTTCATGAAGTATTTCAGCTTCAAAAAAGTTGAAAATTTTCATGAAAAGATTTCGGCTTCAAAAAAGTTGAAAATTTTCATGAAAAGATTTCGGCTTCAAAAAAGTTGAAAATTTTCACGACAGGATTTCGGCTTTAAAAAGGTCGAACATTTTCATGAAGTATTTCAGCTTCAAAAAAGTTGAAAATTTTCATGAAAAGATTTCGGCTTCAAAAAAGTTGAAAATTTTCATGAAAAGATTTCGGCTTCAAAAATGTTGAAAATTTTCGCGTCAGTATTTCGGCTTTAAAAAAGTCGAACATTTTCATGAAGTATTTGGGCTTCAAAAAAGTTGAAAATTTTCACGACAGGATTTCGACTTTAAAAAAGTCGAACATTTTCATGAAGTATTTCGGCTTCAAAAAGGTTGAAAATTTTCATGACAAGATTTCGGCTTCAAAAAAGTTGAAAATTTTCATGAAAAGATTTCGGCTTCAAAAAAGTTGAAAATTTTCATGAAAAGATTTCGGCTTCAAAAAAGTTGAAAATTTTCATGAAAAGATTTCGGCTTCAAAAAAGTTGAAAATTTTCACAACAGGATTTCGGCTTTAAAAAAGTCGAACATTTTCATGAATTATTTGGGCTTCAAAAAAGTTGAAAATTTTCACGACAGGATTTCGGCTTTAAAAAAGTCGAACATTTTCATGAAGTATTTCGGCTTCAAAAAGGTTGAAAATTTTCACCACAGGATTTCGGCTTTAAAAAAGTCGAACATTTTCATGAAGTATTTGGGCTTCAAAAAAAAAAGAAAATTTTCACGACAGGATTTCGGCTTTAAAAAAGTCGAAAATTTTCATGAAGTATTTCGGCTTCAAAAAAGTTGAAAATATTCATTAAGAAATTCGGCTTCAAAAAAGTTGAAAATTTTCACGACAGGATTTCGGCTTTAAAAAAGTCGAACATTTTCATGAAGTATTTGGGCTTCAAAAAATTTGAAAATTTTCAGGAAGAAATTCGGCTTCATAAAAGTTGAAAATTTTCATGAAGTATTTGGGCTTTAAAAAAGTTTAAAATTTTCATGAAGTATTTCAGCTTCAAAAAAGTTGAAAATTTTCATGAAAAGATTTCGGATTCAAAAAAGTTGAAAATTTTCATGAAAAGATTTCGGCTTGAAAAAAGTTGAAAATTTTCATGAAAAGAATTCGGCTTCAAAAAAGTTGAAAATTTTCACGACAGCATTTCGGCTTTAAAAAAGTTGAAAATTTTCAAGAAAAGATTTCGGCTTCAAAAAAGTTGAAAATTTTCATGAAAAGATTTCGGCTTCAAAAAAGTTGAAAATTTTCACGACAGGATTTCGGCTTTAAAAAAGTCGAACATTTTCATGAAGTATTTGGGCTTCAAAAAAGTTGAAAATTTTCACGACAGGATTTCGGCTTTAAAAAAGTCGAACATTTTCATGAAGTATTTCGGCTTCAAAAAGGTTGAAAATTTTCACGACAGGATTTCGGCTTTAAAAAAGTCGAACATTTTCATGAAGTATTTGGGCTTCAAAAAAGTTGAACATTTTCACGACAGGATTTCGGCTTTACAAAAGTCGAACATTTTCATGAAGTATTTCGGCTTCAAAAAAGTTGAACATTTTCATGAAGTATTTGGGCTTCAAAAAAGTTGAAAATTTTCACGACAGGATTTCGGCTTTAAAAAAGTCGAACATTTTCATGAAGTATTTCAGCTTCAAAAAAGTTGAAAATTTTCATGAAGTATTTGGGCTTCAAAAAAGTTGAAAATTTTCACGACAGGATTTCAGCTTTAAAAAAGTTGAACATTTTCATGAAGTATTTCAGCTTCAAAAAAGTTGAAAATTTTCATGAAAAGATTTCGGCTTCAAAAAAGTTGAAAATTTTCATGAAAAGATTTCGGCTTCAAAAAAGTTGAAAATTTTCACGACAGGATTTCGGCTTTAAAAAAGTCGAACATTTTCATGAAGTATTATAGCTTCTAAAAAGTTGAAAATTTTCATGAAAAGATTTCGGCTTCAAAAAAGTTGAAAATTTTCATGAAAAGATTTCGGCTTCAAAAAAGTTGAAAATATTCATTAAGAAATTCGGCTTCAAAAAAGTTGAACATTTTCACAACAGGATTTCGGCTTTAAAAAAGTCGAACATTTTCATGAAGTATTTGGGCTTCAAAAAATTTGAAAATTTTCAGGAAGAAATTCGGCTTCATAAAAGTTTAAAATTTTCATGAAGTATTTGGGCTTTAAAAAAGTTTAAAATTTTCATGAAGTATTTCAGCTTCAAAAAAGTTGAAAATTTTCATGAAAAGATTTCGGCTTTAAAAAAGTTGAAAATTTTCATGAAAAGATTTCGGCTTGAAAAAAGTTGAAAATTTTCATGAAAAGATTTCGGCTTCAAAAAAGTTGAAAATTTTCACGACAGGATTTCGGCTTTAAAAAAGTTGAAAATTTTCATGAAAAGATTTCGGCTTCAAAAAAGTTGAAAATTTTCACGACAGGATTTCGGCTTTAAAAAAGTCGAACATTTTCATGAAGTATTTCAGCTTCTAAAAAGTTGAAAATTTTCATGAAAAGATTTCGGCTTCAAAAAAGTTGAAAATTTTCATGAAAAGATTTCGGCTTCAAAAAAGTTGAAAATTTTCACGACAGGATTTCGGCTTTAAAAAAGTCGAACATTTTCATGAAGTATTTCAGCTTCTAAAAAGTTGAAAATTTTCATGAAGTATTTTGGCTTCAAAAAAGTCGAACATTTTCATGAAGTATTTCGGCTTCAAAAAGGTTGAAAATTTTCACGACAGGATTTCGGCTTTAAAAAAGTCGAACATTTTCATGAAGTATTTCGGCTTCAAAAAAGTTGAACATTTTCATGAAGTATTTGGGCTTCAAAAAAGTTGAAAATTTTCACGACAGGTTTTCGGCTTTAAAAAAGTCGAACATTTTCATGAAGTATTTCAGCTTCAAAAAAGTTGAAAATTTTCATGAAGTATTTGGGCTTCAAAAAAGTTGAAAATTTTCACGACAGGATTTCAGCTTTAAAAAAGTTGAACATTTTCATGAAGTATTTCAGCTTCAAAAAAGTTGAAAATTTTCATGAAGTATTTCAGCTTCTAAAAAGTTGAAAATTTTCATGAAAAGATTTCGGCTTCAAAAAAGTTGAAAATTTTCATGAAAAGATTTCGGCTTCAAAAAAGTTGAAAATTTTCAAGAAAAGATTTCGGCTTCAAAAAAGTTGAAAATTTTCACGACAGGATTTCGGCTTTAAAAAAGTCGAACATTTTCATGAAGTATTGGGGCTTCAAAAAAAAAAGAAAATTTTCACGACAGGATTTCGGCTTCAAAAAAGTTGAAAATATTCATTAAGAAATTCGGCTTCAAAAAAGTTGAACATTTTCACAACAGGATTTCGGCTTTAAAAAAGTCGAACATTTTCATGAAGTATTTGGGCTTCAAAAAATTTGAAAATTTTCAGGAAGAAATTCGGCTTCATAAAAGTTGAAAATTTTCATGAAGTATTTGGGCTTTAAAAAAGTTTAAAATTTTCATGAAGTATTTCAGCTTCAAAAAAGTTGAACATTTTCATGAAAAGATTTCGGCTTCAAAAAAGTTGAAAATTTTCATGAAAAGATTTCGGCTTGAAAAAAGTTGAAAATTTTCATGAAAAGATTTCGGCTTCAAAAAAGTTGAAAATTTTCACGACAGGATTTCGGCTTTAAAAAAGTTGAAAATTTTCATGAAAAGATTTCGGCTTCAAAAAAGTTGAAAATTTTCACGACAGGATTTCGGCTTTAAAAAAGTCCAACATTTTCATGAAGTATTTCAGCTTCTAAAAAGTTGAAAATTTTCATGAAAAGATTTCGGCTTCAAAAAAGTTGAAAATTTTCATGAAAAGATTTCAGCTTCAAAAAAGTTGAAAATTTTCAAGAAAAGATTTCGGCTTCAAAAAAGTTGAAAATTTTCACGACAGGATTTCGTCTTTAAAAAAGTCGAACATTTTCATGAAGTATTTGGGCTTCAAAAAAGTCGAACATTTTCATGAAGTATTTCGGCTTCAAAAAGGTTGAAAATTTTCACGACAGGATTTCGGCTTTAAAAAAGTCGAACATTTTCATGAAGTATTTCGGCTTCAAAAAAGTTGAACATTTTCATGAAGTATTTGGGCTTCAAAAAAGTTGAAAATTTTCACGACAGGTTTTCGGCTTTAAAAAAGTCGAACATTTTCATGAAGTATTTCAGCTTCAAAAAAGTTGAAAATTTTCATGAAGTATTTGGGCTTCAAAAAAGTTGAAAATTTTCACGACAGGATTTCAGCTTTAAAAAAGTTGAACATTTTCATGAAGTATTTCAGCTTCAAAAAAGTTGAAAATTTTCATGAAAAGATTTCGGCTTCAAAAAAGTTGAAAATTTTCATGAAAAGATTTCGGCTTCAAAAAAGTTGAAAATTTTCACGACAGGATTTCGGCTTTAAAAAAGTCGAACATTTTCATGAAGTATTTCAGCTTCTAAAAAGTTGAAAATTTTCATGAAAAGATTTCGGCTTCAAAAAAGTTGAAAATTTTCATGAAAAGATTTCGGCTTCAAAAAAGTTGAAAATTTTCAAGAAAAGATTTCGGCTTCAAAAAAGTTGAAAATTTTCACGACAGGATTTCGGCTTTAAAAAAGTCGAACATTTTCATGAAGTATTGGGGCTTCAAAAAAAAAAAGAAAATTTTCACGACAGGATTTCGGCTTCAAAAAAGTTGAAAATATTCATTAAGAAATTCGGCTTCAAAAAAGTTGAACATTTTCACAACAGGATTTCGGCTTTAAAAAAGTCGAACATTTTCATGAAGTATTTGGGCTTCAAAAAATTTGAAAATTTTCAGGAAGAAATTCGGCTTCAAAAAAGTTGAAAATTTTCATGAAGTATTTGGGCTTTAAAAAAGTTTAAAATTTTCATGAAGTATTTCAGCTTCAAAAAAGTTGAACATTTTCATGAAAAGATTTCGGCTTCAAAAAAGTTGAAAATTTTCATGAAAAGATTTCGGCTTGAAAAAAGTTGAAAATTTTCATGAAAAGATTTCGGCTTCAAAAAAGTTGAAAATTTTCACGACAGGATTTCGGCTTTAAAAAAGTTGAAAATTTTCATGAAAAGATTTCGGCTTCAAAAAAGTTGAAAATTTTCACGACAGGATTTCGGCTTTAAAAAAGTCCAACATTTTCATGAAGTATTTCAGCTTCTAAAAAGTTGAAAATTTTCATGAAAAGATTTCGGCTTCAAAAAAGTTGAAAATTTTCATGAAAAGATTTCGGCTTCAAAAAAGTTGAAAATTTTCAAGAAAAGATTTCGGCTTCAAAAAAGTTGAAAATTTTCATGAAAAGATTTCGGCTTGAAAAAAGTTGAAAATTTTCATGAAAAGATTTCAGCTTCAAAAAAGTTGAAAATTTTCATGAAAAGATTTCGGCTTCAAAAAAGTTGAAAATTTTCATGAAAAGATTTCGGCTTGAAAAAAGTTGAAAATTTTCATGAAAAGATTTCGGCTTCAAAAAAGTTGAAAATTTTCACGACAGGATTTCGGCTTTAAAAAAGTTGAAAATTTTCATGAAAAGATTTCGGCTTCAAAAAAGTTGAAAATTTTCACGACAGGATTTCGGCTTTAAAAAAGTCGAACATTTTCATGAAGTATTTCAGCTTCTAAAAAGTTGAAAATTTTCATGAAGTATTTTGGCTTCAAAAAAGTCGAACATTTTCATGAAGTATTTCGGCTTCAAAAAGGTTGAAAATTTTCACGACAGGATTTCGGCTTTAAAAAAGTCGAACATTTTCATGAAGTATTTCGGCTTCAAAAAAGTTGAACATTTTCATGAAGTATTTGGGCTTCAAAAAAGTTGAAAATTTTCACGACAGGTTTTCGGCTTTAAAAAAGTCGAACATTTTCATGAAGTATTTCAGCTTCAAAAAAGTTGAAAATTTTCATGAAGTATTTGGGCTTCAAAAAAGTTGAAAATTTTCACGACAGGATTTCAGCTTTAAAAAAGTTGAACATTTTCATGAAGTATTTCAGCTTCAAAAAAGTTGAAAATTTTCATGAAGTATTTCAGCTTCTAAAAAGTTGAAAATTTTCATGAAAAGATTTCGGCTTCAAAAAAGTTGAAAATTTTCATGAAAAGATTTCGGCTTCAAAAAAGTTGAAAATTTTCAAGAAAAGATTTCGGCTTCAAAAAAGTTGAAAATTTTCACGACAGGATTTCGGCTTTAAAAAAGTCGAACATTTTCATGAAGTATTGGGGCTTCAAAAAAAAAAGAAAATTTTCACGACAGGATTTCGGCTTCAAAAAAGTTGAAAATATTCATTAAGAAATTCGGCTTCAAAAAAGTTGAACATTTTCACAACAGGATTTCGGCTTTAAAAAAGTCGAACATTTTCATGAAGTATTTGGGCTTCAAAAAATTTGAAAATTTTCAGGAAGAAATTCGGCTTCATAAAAGTTGAAAATTTTCATGAAGTATTTGGGCTTTAAAAAAGTTTAAAATTTTCATGAAGTATTTCAGCTTCAAAAAAGTTGAACATTTTCATGAAAAGATTTCTGCTTCAAAA
This sequence comes from Labrus mixtus, assembly GCF_963584025.1. Taxonomy (NCBI): domain Eukaryota; kingdom Metazoa; phylum Chordata; class Actinopteri; order Labriformes; family Labridae; genus Labrus; species Labrus mixtus. The sequence goes on along the minus strand of NW_026870083.1, from coordinate 382,256 downwards.
AAGTTGAAAATTTTCATGAAAAGATTTCGGCTTGAAAAAAGTTGAAAATTTTCATGAAAAGATTTCGGCTTCAAAAAAGTTGAACATTTTCACGACAGGATTTCGGCTTTAAAAAAGTTGAAAATTTTCATGAAAAGATTTCGGCTTCAAAAAAGTTGAAAATTTTCACGACAGGATTTCGGCTTTAAAAAAGTCCAACATTTTCATGAAGTATTTCAGCTTCTAAAAAGTTGAAAATTTTCATGAAAAGATTTCGGCTTCAAAAAAGTTGAAAATTTTCATGAAAAGATTTCGGCTTCAAAAAAGTTGAAAATTTTCAAGAAAAGATTTCGGCTTCAAAAAAGTTGAAAATTTTCACGACAGGATTTCGTCTTTAAAAAAGTCGAACATTTTCATGAAGTATTTGGGCTTCAAAAAAGTCGAACATTTTCATGAAGTATTTCGGCTTCAAAAAGGTTGAAAATTTTCACGACAGGATTTCGGCTTTAAAAAAGTCGAACATTTTCATGAAGTATTTCGGCTTCAAAAAAGTTGAACATTTTCATGAAGTATTTGGGCTTCAAAAAAGTTGAAAATTTTCACGACAGGTTTTCGGCTTTAAAAAAGTCGAACATTTTCATGAAGTATTTCAGCTTCAAAAAAGTTGAAAATTTTCATGAAGTATTTGAGCTTCAAAAAAGTTGAAAATTTTCACGACAGGATTTCAGCTTTAAAAAAGTTGAACATTTTCATGAAGTATTTCAGCTTCAAAAAAGTTGAAAATTTTCATGAAAAGATTTCGGCTTCAAAAAAGTTGAAAATTTTCATGAAAAGATTTCGGCTTCAAAAAAGTTGAAAATTTTCACGACAGGATTTCGGCTTTAAAAAAGTCGAACATTTTCATGAAGTATTTCAGCTTCTAAAAAGTTGAAAATTTTCATGAAAAGATTTCGGCTTCAAAAAAGTTGAAAATTTTCATGAAAAGATTTCGGCTTCAAAAAAGTTGAAAATTTTCAAGAAAAGATTTCGGCTTCAAAAAAGTTGAAAATTTTCACGACAGGATTTCGGCTTTAAAAAAGTCGAACATTTTCATGAAGTATTGGGGCTTCAAAAAAAAAAAGAAAATTTTCACGACAGGATTTCGGCTTCAAAAAAGTTGAAAATATTCATTAAGAAATTCGGCTTCAAAAAAGTTGAACATTTTCACAACAGGATTTCGGCTTTAAAAAAGTCGAACATTTTCATGAAGTATTTGGGCTTCAAAAAATTTGAAAATTTTCAGGAAGAAATTCGGCTTCATAAAAGTTGAAAATTTTCATGAAGTATTTGGGCTTTAAAAAAGTTTAAAATTTTCATGAAGTATTTCAGCTTCAAAAAAGTTGAACATTTTCATGAAAAGATTTCGGCTTCAAAAAAGTTGAAAATTTTCATGAAAAGATTTCGGCTTGAAAAAAGTTGAAAATTTTCATGAAAAGATTTCGGCTTCAAAAAAGTTGAAAATTTTCACGACAGGATTTCGGCTTTAAAAAAGTTGAAAATTTTCATGAAAAGATTTCGGCTTCAAAAAAGTTGAAAATTTTCACGACAGGATTTCGGCTTTAAAAAAGTCCAACATTTTCATGAAGTATTTCAGCTTCTAAAAAGTTGAAAATTTTCATGAAAAGATTTCGGCTTCAAAAAAGTTGAAAATTTTCATGAAAAGATTTCGGCTTCAAAAAAGTTGAAAATTTTCAAGAAAAGATTTCGGCTTCAAAAAAGTTGAAAATTTTCATGAAAAGATTTCGGCTTGAAAAAAGTTGAAAATTTTCATGAAAAGATTTCAGCTTCAAAAAAGTTGAAAATTTTCATGAAAAGATTTCGGCTTCAAAAAAGTTGAAAATTTTCATGAAAAGATTTCGGCTTGAAAAAAGTTGAAAATTTTCATGAAAAGATTTCGGCTTCAAAAAAGTTGAAAATTTTCACGACAGGATTTCGGCTTTAAAAAAGTTGAAAATTTTCATGAAAAGATTTCGGCTTCAAAAAAGTTGAAAATTTTCACGACAGGATTTCGGCTTTAAAAAAGTCGAACATTTTCATGAAGTATTTCAGCTTCTAAAAAGTTGAAAATTTTCATGAAAAGATTTCGGCTTCAAAAAAGTTGAAAATTTTCATGAAAAGATTTCGGCTTCAAAAAAGTTGAAAATTTTCACGACAGGATTTCGGCTTTAAAAAAGTCGAACATTTTCATGAAGTATTTCAGCTTCTAAAAAGTTGAAAATTTTCATGAAGTATTTTGGCTTCAAAAAAGTCGAACATTTTCATGAAGTATTTCGGCTTCAAAAAGGTTGAAAATTTTCACGACAGGATTTCGGCTTTAAAAAAGTCGAACATTTTCATGAAGTATTTCGGCTTCAAAAAAGTTGAACATTTTCATGAAGTATTTGGGCTTCAAAAAAGTTGAAAATTTTCACGACAGGTTTTCGGCTTTAAAAAAGTCGAACATTTTCATGAAGTATTTCAGCTTCAAAAAAGTTGAAAATTTTCATGAAGTATTTGGGCTTCAAAAAAGTTGAAAATTTTCACGACAGGATTTCAGCTTTAAAAAAGTTGAACATTTTCATGAAGTATTTCAGCTTCAAAAAAGTTGAAAATTTTCATGAAGTATTTCAGCTTCTAAAAAGTTGAAAATTTTCATGAAAAGATTTCGGCTTCAAAAAAGTTGAAAATTTTCATGAAAAGATTTCGGCTTCAAAAAAGTTGAAAATTTTCAAGAAAAGATTTCGGCTTCAAAAAAGTTGAAAATTTTCACGACAGGATTTCGGCTTTAAAAAAGTCGAACATTTTCATGAAGTATTGGGGCTTCAAAAAAAAAAGAAAATTTTCACGACAGGATTTCGGCTTCAAAAAAGTTGAAAATATTCATTAAGAAATTCGGCTTCAAAAAAGTTGAACATTTTCACAACAGGATTTCGGCTTTAAAAAAGTCGAACATTTTCATGAAGTATTTGGGCTTCAAAAAATTTGAAAATTTTCAGGAAGAAATTCGGCTTCATAAAAGTTGAAAATTTTCATGAAGTATTTGGGCTTTAAAAAAGTTTAAAATTTTCATGAAGTATTTCAGCTTCAAAAAAGTTGAACATTTTCATGAAAAGATTTCTGCTTCAAAAAAGTTGAAAATTTTCATGAAAAGATTTCGGCTTGAAAAAAGTTGAAAATTTTCATGAAAAGATTTCGGCTTCAAAAAAGTTGAACATTTTCACGACAGGATTTCGGCTTTAAAAAAGTTGAAAATTTTCATGAAAAGATTTCGGCTTCAAAAAAGTTGAAAATTTTCACGACAGGATTTCGGCTTTAAAAAAGTCCAACATTTTCATGAAGTATTTCAGCTTCTAAAAAGTTGAAAATTTTCATGAAAAGATTTCGGCTTCAAAAAAGTTGAAAATTTTCATGAAAAGATTTCGGCTTCAAAAAAGTTGAAAATTTTCAAGAAAAGATTTCGGCTTCAAAAAAGTTGAAAATTTTCACGACAGGATTTCGTCTTTAAAAAAGTCGAACATTTTCATGAAGTATTTGGGCTTCAAAAAAGTCGAACATTTTCATGAAGTATTTCGGCTTCAAAAAGGTTGAAAATTTTCACGACAGGATTTCGGCTTTAAAAAAGTCGAACATTTTCATGAAGTATTTCGGCTTCAAAAAAGTTGAACATTTTCATGAAGTATTTGGGCTTCAAAAAAGTTGAAAATTTTCACGACAGGTTTTCGGCTTTAAAAAAGTCGAACATTTTCATGAAGTATTTCAGCTTCAAAAAAGTTGAAAATTTTCATGAAGTATTTGAGCTTCAAAAAAGTTGAAAATTTTCACGACAGGATTTCAGCTTTAAAAAAGTTGAACATTTTCATGAAGTATTTCAGCTTCAAAAAAGTTGAAAATTTTCATGAAAAGATTTCGGCTTCAAAAAAGTTGAAAATTTTCATGAAAAGATTTCGGCTTCAAAAAAGTTGAAAATTTTCACGACAGGATTTCGGCTTTAAAAAAGTCGAACATTTTCATGAAGTATTTCAGCTTCTAAAAAGTTGAAAATTTTCATGAAAAGATTTCGGCTTCAAAAAAGTTGAAAATTTTCATGAAAAGATTTCGGCTTCAAAAAAGTTGAAAATTTTCAAGAAAAGATTTCGGCTTCAAAAAAGTTGAAAATTTTCACGACAGGATTTCGGCTTTAAAAAAGTCGAACATTTTCATGAAGTATTGGGGCTTCAAAAAAAAAAAGAAAATTTTCACGACAGGATTTCGGCTTCAAAAAAGTTGAAAATATTCATTAAGAAATTCGGCTTCAAAAAAGTTGAACATTTTCACAACAGGATTTCGGCTTTAAAAAAGTCGAACATTTTCATGAAGTATTTGGGCTTCAAAAAATTTGAAAATTTTCAGGAAGAAATTCGGCTTCATAAAAGTTGAAAATTTTCATGAAGTATTTGGGCTTTAAAAAAGTTTAAAATTTTCATGAAGTATTTCAGCTTCAAAAAAGTTGAACATTTTCATGAAAAGATTTCGGCTTCAAAAAAGTTGAAAATTTTCATGAAAAGATTTCGGCTTGAAAAAAGTTGAAAATTTTCATGAAAAGATTTCGGCTTCAAAAAAGTTGAAAATTTTCACGACAGGATTTCGGCTTTAAAAAAGTTGAAAATTTTCATGAAAAGATTTCGGCTTCAAAAAAGTTGAAAATTTTCACGACAGGATTTCGGCTTTAAAAAAGTCCAACATTTTCATGAAGTATTTCAGCTTCTAAAAAGTTGAAAATTTTCATGAAAAGATTTCGGCTTCAAAAAAGTTGAAAATTTTCATGAAAAGATTTCGGCTTCAAAAAAGTTGAAAATTTTCAAGAAAAGATTTCGGCTTCAAAAAAGTTGAAAATTTTCATGAAAAGATTTCGGCTTGAAAAAAGTTGAAAATTTTCATGAAAAGATTTCGGCTTCAAAAAAGTTGAAAATTTTCACGACAGCATTTCGGCTTTAAAAAAGTTGAAAATTTTCAAGAAAAGATTTCGGCTTCAAAAAAGTTGAAAATTTTCATGAAAAGATTTCGGCTTCAAAAAAGTTGAAAATTTTCACGACAGGATTTCGGCTTTAAAAAAGTCGAACATTTTCATGAAGTATTTGGGCTTCAAAAAAGTTGAAAATTTTCACGACAGGATTTCGGCTTTAAAAAAGTCGAACATTTTCATGAAGTATTTCGGCTTCAAAAAGGTTGAAAATTTTCACGACAGGATTTCGGCTTTAAAAAAGTCGAACATTTTCATGAAGTATTTGGGCTTCAAAAAAGTTGAACATTTTCATGAAGTATTTGGGCTTCAAAAAAGTTGAAAATTTTCACGACAGGATTTCGGCTTTAAAAAAGTCGAACATTTTCATGAAGTATTTCAGCTTCAAAAAAGTTGAAAATTTTCATGAAGTATTTGGGCTTCAAAAAAGTTGAAAATTTTCACGACAGGATTTCAGCTTTAAAAAAGTTGAACATTTTCATGAAGTATTTCAGCTTCAAAAAAGTTGAAAATTTTCATGAAAAGATTTCGGCTTCAAAAAAGTTGAAAATTTTCATGAAAAGATTTCGGCTTCAAAAAAGTTGAAAATTTTCATGAAAAGATTTCGGCTTCAAAAAAGTTGAAAATTTTCACGACAGGATTTCGGCTTTAAAAAAGTCGAACATTTTCATGAAGTATTATAGCTTCTAAAAAGTTGAAAATTTTCATGAAAAGATTTCGGCTTCAAAAAAGTTGAAAATTTTCATGAAAAGATTTCGGCTTCAAAAAAGTTGAAAATATTCATTAAGAAATTCGGCTTCAAAAAAGTTGAACATTTTCACAACAGGATTTCGGCTTTAAAAAAGTCGAACATTTTCATGAAGTATTTGGGCTTCAAAAAATTTGAAAATTTTCAGGAAGAAATTCGGCTTCATAAAAGTTTAAAATTTTCATGAAGTATTTGGGCTTTAAAAAAGTTTAAAATTTTCATGAAGTATTTCAGCTTCAAAAAAGTTGAAAATTTTCATGAAAAGATTTCGGCTTCAAAAAAGTTGAAAATTTTCATGAAAAGATTTCGGCTTGAAAAAAGTTGAAAATTTTCATGAAAAGATTTCGGCTTCAAAAAAGTTGAAAATTTTCATGAAAAGATTTCGGCTTGAAAAAAGTTGAAAATTTTCATGAAAAGATTTCGGCTTCAAAAAAGTTGAAAATTTTCACGACAGCATTTCGGCTTTAAAAAAGTTGAAAATTTTCAAGAAAAGATTTCGGCTTCAAAAAAGTTGAAAATTTTCATGAAAAGATTTCGGCTTCAAAAAAGTTGAAAATTTTCACGACAGGATTTCGGCTTTAAAAAAGTCGAACATTTTCATGAAGTATTTGGGCTTCAAAAAAGTTGAAAATTTTCACGACAGGATTTCGGCTTTAAAAAAGTCGAACATTTTCATGAAGTATTTCGGCTTCAAAAAGGTTGAAAATTTTCACGACAGGATTTCGGCTTTAAAAAAGTCGAACATTTTCATGAAGTATTTGGGCTTCAAAAAAGTTGAACATTTTCATGAAGTATTTGGGCTTCAAAAAAGTTGAAAATTTTCACGACAGGATTTCGGCTTTAAAAAAGTCGAACATTTTCATGAAGTATTTCAGCTTCAAAAAAGTTGAAAATTTTCATGAAAAGATTTCGGCTTCAAAAAAGTTGAAAATTTTCATGAAAAGATTTCGGCTTCAAAAAAGTTGAAAATTTTCATGAAAAGATTTCGGCTTCAAAAAAGTTGAAAATTTTCACGACAGGATTTCGGCTTTAAAAAAGTCGAACATTTTCATGAAGTATTATAGCGTCTAAAAAGTTGAAAATTTTCATGAAAAGATTTCGGCTTCAAAAAAGTTGAAAATTTTCATGAAAAGATTTCGGCTTCAAAAAAGTTGAAAATATTCATTAAGAAATTCGGCTTCAAAAAAGTTGAACATTTTCACAACAGGATTTCGGCTTTAAAAAAGTCGAACATTTTCATGAAGTATTTGGGCTTCAAAAAATTTGAAAATTTTCAGGAAGAAATTCGGCTTCATAAAAGTTTAAAATTTTCATGAAGTATTTGGGCTTTAAAAAAGTTTAAAATTTTCATGAAGTATTTCAGCTTCAAAAAAGTTGAAAATTTTCATGAAAAGATTTCGGCTTCAAAAAAGTTGAAAATTTTCATGAAAAGATTTCGGCTTGAAAAAAGTTGAAAATTTTCATGAAAAGATTTCGGCTTCAAAAAAGTTGAAAATTTTCACGACAGGATTTCGGCTTTAAAAAAGTTGAAAATTTTCATGAAAAGATTTCGGCTTCAAAAAAGTTGAAAATTTTCACGACAGGATTTCGGCTTTAAAAAAGTCGAACATTTTCATGAAGTATTTCAGCTTCTAAAAGGTTGAAAATTTTCACGACAGGATTTTGGCTTTAAAAAAGTCGAACATTTTCATGAAGTATTTCGGCTTCAAAAAAGTTGAACATTTTCATGAAGTATTTGGGCTTCAAAAAAGTTGAAAATTTTCACGACAGGTTTTCGGCTTTAAAAAAGTCGAACATTTTCATGAAGTATTTCAGCTTCAAAAAAGTTGAAAATTTTCATGAAGTATTTGGGCTTCAAAAAAGTTGAAAATTTTCACGACAGGATTTCAGCTTTAAAAAAGTTGAACATTTTCATGAAGTATTTCAGCTTCAAAAAAGTTGAAAATTTTCATGAAGTATTTCAGCTTCTAAAAAGTTGAAAATTTTCATGAAAAGATTTCGGCTTCAAAAAAGTCGAAAATTTTCAAGAAAAGATTTCGGCTTCAAAAAAGTTGAAAATTTTCACGACAGGATTTCGGCTTTAAAAAAGTCGAACATTTTCATGAAGTATTTCGGCTTCAAAAAGGTTGCAAATTTTCACGACAGGATTTCGGCTTTAAAAAAGTCGAACATTTTCATGAAGTATTTCGGCTTCAAAAAAGTCGAACATTTTCATGAAGTATTTCGGCTTCAAAAAGGTTGAAAATTTTCACGACAGGATTTCGGCTTTAAAAAAGTCGAACATTTTCATGAAGTATTTCGGCTTCAAAAAAGTTGAACATTTTCATGAAGTATTTGGGCTTCAAAAAATTTGAAAATTTTCAGGAAGAAATTCGGCTTCATAAAAGTTGAAAATTTTCATGAAGTATTTGGGCTTTAAAAAAGTTTAAAATTTTCATGAAGTATTTCAGCTTCAAAAAAGTTGAAAATTTTCATGAAAAGATTTCGGCTTCAAAAAAGTTGAAAATTTTCATGAAAAGATTTCGGCTTGAAAAAAGTTGAAAATTTTCATGAAAAGATTTCGGCTTCAAAAAAGTTGAAAATTTTCACAACAGGATTTCGGCTTTAAAAAAGTCGAACATTTTCATGAAGTATTTCAGCTTCTAAAAAGTTGAAAATTTTCATGAAAAGATTTCGGCTTCAAAAAAGTTGAAAATTTTCAAGAAAAGATTTCGGCTTCAAAAAAGTTGAAAATTTTCACGACAGGATTTCGGCTTTAAAAAAGTCGAACATTTTCATGAAGTATTTGGGCTTCAAAAAAAAAAGAAAATTTTCACAACAGGATTTCGGCTTTAAAAAAGTCGAACATTTTCATGAAGTATTTGGGCTTCAAAAAATTTGAAAATTTTCAGGAAGAAATTCGGCTTCATAAAAGTTGAAAATTTTCATGAAGTATTTGGGCTTTAAAAAAGTTTAAAATTTTCATGAAGTATTTCAGCTTCAAAAAAGTTGAAAATTTTCATGAAAAGATTTCGGCTTCAAAAAAGTTGAAAATTTTCATGAAAAGATTTCGGCTTGAAAAAAGTTGAAAATTTTCATGAAAAGATTTCGGCTTCAAAAAAGTTGAAAATTTTCACGACAGTATTTCGGCTTTAAAAAAGTTGAAAATTTTCATGAAAAGATTTCGGCTTCAAAAAAGTTGAAAATTTTCATGAAAAGATTTCGGCTTGAAAAAAGTTGAAAATTTTCATGAAAAGATTTCGGCTTGAAAAAAGTTGAAAATTTTCATGAAAAGATTTCGGCTTCAAAAAAGTTGAAAATTTTCACGACAGGATTTCGGCTTTAAAAAAGTTGAAAATTTTCATGAAAAGATTTCGGCTTCAAAAAAGTTGAAAATTTTCACGACAGGATTTCGGCTTTAAAAAAGTCGAACATTTTCATGAAGTATTTCAGCTTCTAAAAAGTTGAAAATTTTCATGAAAAGATTTCGGCTTCAAAAAAGTTGAAAATTTTCATGAAAAGATTTCGGCTTCAAAAAAGTTGAAAATTTTCAAGAAAAGATTTCGGCTTCAAAAAAGTTGAAAATTTTCACGACAGGATTTCGGCTTTAAAAAAGTCGAACATTTTCATGAAGTATTTCGGCTTCAAAAAGGTTGCAAATTTTCACGACAGGATTTCGGCTTTAAAAAAGTCGAACATTTTCATGAAGTATTTCGGCTTCAAAAAAGTCGAACATTTTCATGAAGTATTTCGGCTTCAAAAAGGTTGCAAATTTTCACGACAGGATTTCGGCTTTAAAAAAGTCGAACATTTTCATGAAGTATTTCGGCTTCAAAAAAGTTGAACATTTTCATGAAGTATTTGGGCTTCAAAAAATTTGAAAATTTTCAGGAAGAAATTCGGCTTCATAAAAGTTGAAAATTTTCATGAAGTATTTGGGCTTTAAAAAAGTTTAAAATTTTCATGAAGTATTTCAGCTTCAAAAAAGTTGAAAATTTTCATGAAAAGATTTCGGCTTCAAAAAAGTTGAAAATTTTCATGAAAAGATTTCGGCTTGAAAAAAGTTGAAAATTTTCATGAAAAGATTTCGGCTTCAAAAAAGTTGAAAATTTTCACAACAGGATTTCGGCTTTAAAAAAGTCGAACATTTTCATGAAGTATTTCAGCTTCTAAAAAGTTGAAAATTTTCATGAAAAGATTTCGGCTTCAAAAAAGTTGAAAATTTTCAAGAAAAGATTTCGGCTTCAAAAAAGTTGAAAATTTTCACGACAGGATTTCGGCTTTAAAAAAGTCGAACATTTTCATGAAGTATTTGGGCTTCAAAAAAAAAAGAAAATTTTCACAACAGGATTTCGGCTTTAAAAAAGTCGAAAATTTTCATGAAGTATTTCGGCTTCAAAAAAGTTGAAAATATTCATTAAGAAATTCGGCTTCAAAAAAGTTGAAAATTTTCACGACAGGATTTCGGCTTTAAAAAAGTCGAACATTTTCATGAAGTATTTCAGCTTCAAAAAAGTTGAAAATTTTCATGAAAAGATTTCGGCTTCAAAAAAGTTGAAAATTTTCATGAAAAGATTTCGGCTTGAAAAAAGTTGAAAATTTTCATGAAAAGATTTCGGCTTCAAAAAAGTTGAAAATTTTCATGAAAAGATTTCGGCTTGAAAAAAGTTGAAAATTTTCATGAAAAGATTTCGGCTTCAAAAAAGTTGAAAATTTTCACGACAGGATTTCGGCTTTAAAAAAGTCCAACATTTTCATGAAGTATTTCAGCTTCTAAAAAGTTGAAAATTTTCATGAAAAGATTTCGGCTTCAAAAAAGTTGAAAATTTTCATGAAAAGATTTCGGCTTCAAAAAAGTTGAAAATTTTCAAGAAAAGATTTCGGCTTCAAAAAAGTTGAAAATTTTCATGAAAAGATTTCGGCTTGAAAAAAGTTGAAAATTTTCATGAAAAGATTTCAGCTTCAAAAAAGTTGAAAATTTTCATGAAAAGATTTCGGCTTCAAAAAAGTTGAAAATTTTCATGAAAAGATTTCGGCTTGAAAAAAGTTGAAAATTTTCATGAAAAGATTTCGGCTTCAAAAAAGTTGAAAATTTTCACGACAGGATTTCGGCTTTAAAAAAGTTGAAAATTTTCATGAAAAGATTTCGGCTTCAAAAAAGTTGAAAATTTTCACGACAGGATTTCGGCTTTAAAAAAGTCGAACATTTTCATGAAGTATTTCAGCTTCTAAAAAGTTGAAAATTTTCATGAAAAGATTTCGGCTTCAAAAAAGTTGAAAATTTTCATGAAAAGATTTCGGCTTCAAAAAAGTTGAAAATTTTCACGACAGGATTTCGGCTTTAAAAAAGTCGAACATTTTCATGAAGTATTTCAGCTTCTAAAAAGTTGAAAATTTTCATGAAGTATTTTGGCTTCAAAAAAGTCGAACATTTTCATGAAGTATTTCGGCTTCAAAAAGGTTGAAAATTTTCACGACAGGATTTCGGCTTTAAAAAAGTCGAACATTTTCATGAAGTATTTCGGCTTCAAAAAAGTTGAACATTTTCATGAAGTATTTGGGCTTCAAAAAAGTTGAAAATTTTCACGACAGGTTTTCGGCTTTAAAAAAGTCGAACATTTTCATGAAGTATTTCAGCTTCAAAAAAGTTGAAAATTTTCATGAAGTATTTGGGCTTCAAAAAAGTTGAAAATTTTCACGACAGGATTTCAGCTTTAAAAAAGTTGAACATTTTCATGAAGTATTTCAGCTTCAAAAAAGTTGAAAATTTTCATGAAGTATTTCAGCTTCTAAAAAGTTGAAAATTTTCATGAAAAGATTTCGGCTTCAAAAAAGTTGAAAATTTTCATGAAAAGATTTCGGCTTCAAAAAAGTTGAAAATTTTCAAGAAAAGATTTCGGCTTCAAAAAAGTTGAAAATTTTCACGACAGGATTTCGGCTTTAAAAAAGTCGAACATTTTCATGAAGTATTGGGGCTTCAAAAAAAAAAGAAAATTTTCACGACAGGATTTCGGCTTCAAAAAAGTTGAAAATATTCATTAAGAAATTCGGCTTCAAAAAAGTTGAACATTTTCACAACAGGATTTCGGCTTTAAAAAAGTCGAACATTTTCATGAAGTATTTGGGCTTCAAAAAATTTGAAAATTTTCAGGAAGAAATTCGGCTTCATAAAAGTTGAAAATTTTCATGAAGTATTTGGGCTTTAAAAAAGTTTAAAATTTTCATGAAGTATTTCAGCTTCAAAAAAGTTGAACATTTTCATGAAAAGATTTCTGCTTCAAAAAAGTTGAAAATTTTCATGAAAAGATTTCGGCTTGAAAAAAGTTGAAAATTTTCATGAAAAGATTTCGGCTTCAAAAAAGTTGAACATTTTCACGACAGGATTTCGGCTTTAAAAAAGTTGAAAATTTTCATGAAAAGATTTCGGCTTCAAAAAAGTTGAAAATTTTCACGACAGGATTTCGGCTTTAAAAAAGTCCAACATTTTCATGAAGTATTTCAGCTTCTAAAAAGTTGAAAATTTTCATGAAAAGATTTCGGCTTCAAAAAAGTTGAAAATTTTCATGAAAAGATTTCGGCTTCAAAAAAGTTGAAAATTTTCAAGAAAAGATTTCGGCTTCAAAAAAGTTGAAAATTTTCACGACAGGATTTCGTCTTTAAAAAAGTCGAACATTTTCATGAAGTATTTGGGCTTCAAAAAAGTCGAACATTTTCATGAAGTATTTCGGCTTCAAAAAGGTTGAAAATTTTCACGACAGGATTTCGGCTTTAAAAAAGTCGAACATTTTCATGAAGTATTTCGGCTTCAAAAAAGTTGAACATTTTCATGAAGTATTTGGGCTTCAAAAAAGTTGAAAATTTTCACGACAGGTTTTCGGCTTTAAAAAAGTCGAACATTTTCATGAAGTATTTCAGCTTCAAAAAAGTTGAAAATTTTCATGAAGTATTTGAGCTTCAAAAAAGTTGAAAATTTTCACGACAGGATTTCAGCTTTAAAAAAGTTGAACATTTTCATGAAGTATTTCAGCTTCAAAAAAGTTGAAAATTTTCATGAAAAGATTTCGGCTTCAAAAAAGTTGAAAATTTTCATGAAAAGATTTCGGCTTCAAAAAAGTTGAAAATTTTCACGACAGGATTTCGGCTTTAAAAAAGTCGAACATTTTCATGAAGTATTTCAGCTTCTAAAAAGTTGAAAATTTTCATGAAAAGATTTCGGCTTCAAAAAAGTTGAAAATTTTCATGAAAAGATTTCGGCTTCAAAAAAGTTGAAAATTTTCAAGAAAAGATTTCGGCTTCAAAAAAGTTGAAAATTTTCACGACAGGATTTCGGCTTTAAAAAAGTCGAACATTTTCATGAAGTATTGGGGCTTCAAAAAAAAAAAGAAAATTTTCACGACAGGATTTCGGCTTCAAAAAAGTTGAAAATATTCATTAAGAAATTCGGCTTCAAAAAAGTTGAACATTTTCACAACAGGATTTCGGCTTTAAAAAAGTCGAACATTTTCATGAAGTATTTGGGCTTCAAAAAATTTGAAAATTTTCAGGAAGAAATTCGGCTTCATAAAAGTTGAAAATTTTCATGAAGTATTTGGGCTTTAAAAAAGTTTAAAATTTTCATGAAGTATTTCAGCTTCAAAAAAGTTGAACATTTTCATGAAAAGATTTCGGCTTCAAAAAAGTTGAAAATTTTCATGAAAAGATTTCGGCTTGAAAAAAGTTGAAAATTTTCATGAAAAGATTTCGGCTTCAAAAAAGTTGAAAATTTTCACGACAGGATTTCGGCTTTAAAAAAGTTGAAAATTTTCATGAAAAGATTTCGGCTTCAAAAAAGTTGAAAATTTTCACGACAGGATTTCGGCTTTAAAAAAGTCCAACATTTTCATGAAGTATTTCAGCTTCTAAAAAGTTGAAAATTTTCATGAAAAGATTTCGGCTTCAAAAAAGTTGAAAATTTTCATGAAAAGATTTCGGCTTCAAAAAAGTTGAAAATTTTCAAGAAAAGATTTCGGCTTCAAAAAAGTTGAAAATTTTCATGAAAAGATTTCGGCTTGAAAAAAGTTGAAAATTTTCATGAAAAGATTTCGGCTTCAAAAAAGTTGAAAATTTTCACGACAGCATTTCGGCTTTAAAAAAGTTGAAAATTTTCAAGAAAAGATTTCGGCTTCAAAAAAGTTGAAAATTTTCATGAAAAGATTTCGGCTTCAAAAAAGTTGAAAATTTTCACGACAGGATTTCGGCTTTAAAAAAGTCGAACATTTTCATGAAGTATTTGGGCTTCAAAAAAGTTGAAAATTTTCACGACAGGATTTCGGCTTTAAAAAAGTCGAACATTTTCATGAAGTATTTCGGCTTCAAAAAGGTTGAAAATTTTCACGACAGGATTTCGGCTTTAAAAAAGTCGAACATTTTCATGAAGTATTTGGGCTTCAAAAAAGTTGAACATTTTCATGAAGTATTTGGGCTTCAAAAAAGTTGAAAATTTTCACGACAGGATTTCGGCTTTAAAAAAGTCGAACATTTTCATGAAGTATTTCAGCTTCAAAAAAGTTGAAAATTTTCATGAAGTATTTGGGCTTCAAAAAAGTTGAAAATTTTCACGACAGGATTTCAGCTTTAAAAAAGTTGAACATTTTCATGAAGTATTTCAGCTTCAAAAAAGTTGAAAATTTTCATGAAAAGATTTCGGCTTCAAAAAAGTTGAAAATTTTCATGAAAAGATTTCGGCTTCAAAAAAGTTGAAAATTTTCATGAAAAGATTTCGGCTTCAAAAAAGTTGAAAATTTTCACGACAGGATTTCGGCTTTAAAAAAGTCGAACATTTTCATGAAGTATTATAGCTTCTAAAAAGTTGAAAATTTTCATGAAAAGATTTCGGCTTCAAAAAAGTTGAAAATTTTCATGAAAAGATTTCGGCTTCAAAAAAGTTGAAAATATTCATTAAGAAATTCGGCTTCAAAAAAGTTGAACATTTTCACAACAGGATTTCGGCTTTAAAAAAGTCGAACATTTTCATGAAGTATTTGGGCTTCAAAAAATTTGAAAATTTTCAGGAAGAAATTCGGCTTCATAAAAGTTTAAAATTTTCATGAAGTATTTGGGCTTTAAAAAAGTTTAAAATTTTCATGAAGTATTTCAGCTTCAAAAAAGTTGAAAATTTTCATGAAAAGATTTCGGCTTCAAAAAAGTTGAAAATTTTCATGAAAAGATTTCGGCTTGAAAAAAGTTGAAAATTTTCATGAAAAGATTTCGGCTTCAAAAAAGTTGAAAATTTTCATGAAAAGATTTCGGCTTGAAAAAAGTTGAAAATTTTCATGAAAAGATTTCGGCTTCAAAAAAGTTGAAAATTTTCACGACAGCATTTCGGCTTTAAAAAAGTTGAAAATTTTCAAGAAAAGATTTCGGCTTCAAAAAAGTTGAAAATTTTCATGAAAAGATTTCGGCTTCAAAAAAGTTGAAAATTTTCACGACAGGATTTCGGCTTTAAAAAAGTCGAACATTTTCATGAAGTATTTGGGCTTCAAAAAAGTTGAAAATTTTCACGACAGGATTTCGGCTTTAAAAAAGTCGAACATTTTCATGAAGTATTTCGGCTTCAAAAAGGTTGAAAATTTTCACGACAGGATTTCGGCTTTAAAAAAGTCGAACATTTTCATGAAGTATTTGGGCTTCAAAAAAGTTGAACATTTTCATGAAGTATTTGGGCTTCAAAAAAGTTGAAAATTTTCACGACAGGATTTCGGCTTTAAAAAAGTCGAACATTTTCATGAAGTATTTCAGCTTCAAAAAAGTTGAAAATTTTCATGAAAAGATTTCGGCTTCAAAAAAGTTGAAAATTTTCATGAAAAGATTTCGGCTTCAAAAAAGTTGAAAATTTTCATGAAAAGATTTCGGCTTCAAAAAAGTTGAAAATTTTCACGACAGGATTTCGGCTTTAAAAAAGTCGAACATTTTCATGAAGTATTATAGCGTCTAAAAAGTTGAAAATTTTCATGAAAAGATTTCGGCTTCAAAAAAGTTGAAAATTTTCATGAAAAGATTTCGGCTTCAAAAAAGTTGAAAATATTCATTAAGAAATTCGGCTTCAAAAAAGTTGAACATTTTCACAACAGGATTTCGGCTTTAAAAAAGTCGAACATTTTCATGAAGTATTTGGGCTTCAAAAAATTTGAAAATTTTCAGGAAGAAATTCGGCTTCATAAAAGTTTAAAATTTTCATGAAGTATTTGGGCTTTAAAAAAGTTTAAAATTTTCATGAAGTATTTCAGCTTCAAAAAAGTTGAAAATTTTCATGAAAAGATTTCGGCTTCAAAAAAGTTGAAAATTTTCATGAAAAGATTTCGGCTTGAAAAAAGTTGAAAATTTTCATGAAAAGATTTCGGCTTCAAAAAAGTTGAAAATTTTCACGACAGGATTTCGGCTTTAAAAAAGTTGAAAATTTTCATGAAAAGATTTCGGCTTCAAAAAAGTTGAAAATTTTCACGACAGGATTTCGGCTTTAAAAAAGTCGAACATTTTCATGAAGTATTTCAGCTTCTAAAAGGTTGAAAATTTTCACGACAGGATTTTGGCTTTAAAAAAGTCGAACATTTTCATGAAGTATTTCGGCTTCAAAAAAGTTGAACATTTTCATGAAGTATTTGGGCTTCAAAAAAGTTGAAAATTTTCACGACAGGTTTTCGGCTTTAAAAAAGTCGAACATTTTCATGAAGTATTTCAGCTTCAAAAAAGTTGAAAATTTTCATGAAGTATTTGGGCTTCAAAAAAGTTGAAAATTTTCACGACAGGATTTCAGCTTTAAAAAAGTTGAACATTTTCATGAAGTATTTCAGCTTCAAAAAAGTTGAAAATTTTCATGAAGTATTTCAGCTTCTAAAAAGTTGAAAATTTTCATGAAAAGATTTCGGCTTCAAAAAAGTCGAAAATTTTCAAGAAAAGATTTCGGCTTCAAAAAAGTTGAAAATTTTCACGACAGGATTTCGGCTTTAAAAAAGTCGAACATTTTCATGAAGTATTTCGGCTTCAAAAAGGTTGCAAATTTTCACGACAGGATTTCGGCTTTAAAAAAGTCGAACATTTTCATGAAGTATTTCGGCTTCAAAAAAGTCGAACATTTTCATGAAGTATTTCGGCTTCAAAAAGGTTGAAAATTTTCACGACAGGATTTCGGCTTTAAAAAAGTCGAACATTTTCATGAAGTATTTCGGCTTCAAAAAAGTTGAACATTTTCATGAAGTATTTGGGCTTCAAAAAATTTGAAAATTTTCAGGAAGAAATTCGGCTTCATAAAAGTTGAAAATTTTCATGAAGTATTTGGGCTTTAAAAAAGTTTAAAATTTTCATGAAGTATTTCAGCTTCAAAAAAGTTGAAAATTTTCATGAAAAGATTTCGGCTTCAAAAAAGTTGAAAATTTTCATGAAAAGATTTCGGCTTGAAAAAAGTTGAAAATTTTCATGAAAAGATTTCGGCTTCAAAAAAGTTGAAAATTTTCACAACAGGATTTCGGCTTTAAAAAAGTCGAACATTTTCATGAAGTATTTCAGCTTCTAAAAAGTTGAAAATTTTCATGAAAAGATTTCGGCTTCAAAAAAGTTGAAAATTTTCAAGAAAAGATTTCGGCTTCAAAAAAGTTGAAAATTTTCACGACAGGATTTCGGCTTTAAAAAAGTCGAACATTTTCATGAAGTATTTGGGCTTCAAAAAAAAAAGAAAATTTTCACAACAGGATTTCGGCTTTAAAAAAGTCGAACATTTTCATGAAGTATTTGGGCTTCAAAAAATTTGAAAATTTTCAGGAAGAAATTCGGCTTCATAAAAGTTGAAAATTTTCATGAAGTATTTGGGCTTTAAAAAAGTTTAAAATTTTCATGAAGTATTTCAGCTTCAAAAAAGTTGAAAATTTTCATGAAAAGATTTCGGCTTCAAAAAAGTTGAAAATTTTCATGAAAAGATTTCGGCTTGAAAAAAGTTGAAAATTTTCATGAAAAGATTTCGGCTTCAAAAAAGTTGAAAATTTTCACGACAGTATTTCGGCTTTAAAAAAGTTGAAAATTTTCATGAAAAGATTTCGGCTTCAAAAAAGTTGAAAATTTTCATGAAAAGATTTCGGCTTGAAAAAAGTTGAAAATTTTCATGAAAAGATTTCGGCTTGAAAAAAGTTGAAAATTTTCATGAAAAGATTTCGGCTTCAAAAAAGTTGAAAATTTTCACGACAGGATTTCGGCTTTAAAAAAGTTGAAAATTTTCATGAAAAGATTTCGGCTTCAAAAAAGTTGAAAATTTTCACGACAGGATTTCGGCTTTAAAAAAGTCGAACATTTTCATGAAGTATTTCAGCTTCTAAAAAGTTGAAAATTTTCATGAAAAGATTTCGGCTTCAAAAAAGTTGAAAATTTTCATGAAAAGATTTCGGCTTCAAAAAAGTTGAAAATTTTCAAGAAAAGATTTCGGCTTCAAAAAAGTTGAAAATTTTCACGACAGGATTTCGGCTTCAAAAAAGTCGAACATTTTCATGAAGTATTTCGGCTTCAAAAAGGTTGCAAATTTTCACGACAGGATTTCGGCTTTAAAAAAGTCGAACATTTTCATGAAGTATTTCGGCTTCAAAAAAGTCGAACATTTTCATGAAGTATTTCGGCTTCAAAAAGGTTGCAAATTTTTACGACAGGATTTCGGCTTTAAAAAAGTCGAACATTTTCATGAAGTATTTCGGCTTCAAAAAAGTTGAACATTTTCATGAAGTATTTGGGCTTCAAAAAATTTGAAAATTTTCAGGAAGAAATTCGGCTTCATAAAAGTTGAAAATTTTCATGAAGTATTTGGGCTTTAAAAAAGTTTAAAATTTTCATGAAGTATTTCAGCTTCAAAAAAGTTGAAAATTTTCATGAAAAGATTTCGGCTTCAAAAAAGTTGAAAATTTTCATGAAAAGATTTCGGCTTGAAAAAAGTTGAAAATTTTCATGAAAAGATTTCGGCTTCAAAAAAGTTGAAAATTTTCACAACAGGATTTCGGCTTTAAAAAAGTCGAACATTTTCATGAAGTATTTCAGCTTCTAAAAAGTTGAAAATTTTCATGAAAAGATTTCGGCTTCAAAAAAGTTGAAAATTTTCAAGAAAAGATTTCGGCTTCAAAAAAGTTGAAAATTTTCACGACAGGATTTCGGCTTTAAAAAAGTCGAACATTTTCATGAAGTATTTGGGCTTCAAAAAAAAAAGAAAATTTTCACAACAGGATTTCGGCTTTAAAAAAGTCGAAAATTTTCATGAAGTATTTCGGCTTCAAAAAAGTTGAAAATATTCATTAAGAAATTCGGCTTCAAAAAAGTTGAAAATTTTCACGACAGGATTTCGGCTTTAAAAAAGTCGAACATTTTCATGAAGTATTTCAGCTTCAAAAAAGTTGAAAATTTTCATGAAAAGATTTCGGCTTCAAAAAAGTTGAAAATTTTCATGAAAAGATTTCGGCTTGAAAAAAGTTGAAAATTTTCATGAAAAGATTTCGGCTTCAAAAAAGTTGAAAATTTTCATGAAAAGATTTCGGCTTGAAAAAAGTTGAAAATTTTCATGAAAAGATTTCGGCTTCAAAAAAGTTGAAAATTTTCACGACAGGATTTCGGCTTTAAAAAAGTTGAAAATTTTCATGAAAAGATTTCGGCTTCAAAAAAGTTGAAAATTTTCACGACAGGATTTCGGCTTTAAAAAAGTCGAACATTTTCATGAAGTATTTCAGCTTCTAAAAAGTTGAAAATTTTCATGAAAAGATTTCGGCTTCAAAAAAGTTGAAAATTTTCATGAAAAGATTTCGGCTTCAAAAAAGTTGAAAATTTTCAAGAAAAGATTTCGGCTTCAAAAAAGTTGAAAATTTTCACGACAGGATTTCGGCTTTAAAAAAGTCGAACATTTTCATGAAGTATTTCGGCTTCAAAAAGGTTGCAAATTTTCACGACAGGATTTCGGCTTTAAAAAAGTCGAACATTTTCATGAAGTATTTCGGCTTCAAAAAAGTCGAACATTTTCATGAAGTATTTCGGCTTCAAAAAGGTTGAAAATTTTCACGACAGGAT
The DNA here is from genome assembly GCF_963584025.1 of Labrus mixtus. NCBI lineage: Eukaryota > Metazoa > Chordata > Actinopteri > Labriformes > Labridae > Labrus > Labrus mixtus. Next base: position 362,472 of record NW_026870083.1, on the reverse strand, counting down.
TTCGGCTTTAAAAAAGTCGAACATTTTCATGAAGTATTTCGGCTTCAAAAAAGTTGAACATTTTCATGAAGTATTTGGGCTTCAAAAAATTTGAAAATTTTCAGGAAGAAATTCGGCTTCATAAAAGTTGAAAATTTTCATGAAGTATTTGGGCTTTAAAAAAGTTTAAAATTTTCATGAAGTATTTCAGCTTCAAAAAAGTTGAAAATTTTCATGAAAAGATTTCGGCTTGAAAAAAGTTGAAAATTTTCATGAAAAGATTTCGGCTTCAAAAAAGTTGAAAATTTTCACAACAGGATTTCGGCTTTAAAAAAGTCGAACATTTTCATGAAGTATTTCAGCTTCTAAAAAGTTGAAAATTTTCATGAAAAGATTTCGGCTTCAAAAAAGTTGAAAATTTTCAAGAAAAGATTTCGGCTTCAAAAAAGTTGAAAATTTTCACGACAGGATTTCGGCTTTAAAAAAGTCGAACATTTTCATGAAGTATTTGGGCTTCAAAAAAAAAAGAAAATTTTCACAACAGGATTTCGGCTTTAAAAAAGTCGAAAATTTTCATGAAGTATTTCGGCTTCAAAAAAGTTGAAAATATTCATTAAGAAATTCGGCTTCAAAAAAGTTGAAAATTTTCACGACAGGATTTCGGCTTTAAAAAAGTCGAACATTTTCATGAAGTATTTGGGCTTCAAAAAATTTGAAAATTTTCAGGAAGAAATTCGGCTTCATAAAAGTTGAAAATTTTCATGAAGTATTTGGGCTTTAAAAAAGTTTAAAATTTTCATGAAGTATTTCAGCTTCAAAAAAGTTGAAAATTTTCATGAAAAGATTTCGGCTTCAAAAAAGTTGAAAATTTTCATGAAAAGATTTCGGCTTGAAAAAAGTTGAAAATTTTCATGAAAAGATTTCGGCTTCAAAAAAGTTGAAAATTTTCACGACAGTATTTCGGCTTTAAAAAAGTTGAAAATTTTCATGAAAAGATTTCGGCTTCAAAAAAGTTGAAAATTTTCATGAAAAGATTTCGGCTTCAAAAATGTTGAAAATTTTCATGAAAAGATTTCGGCTTGAAAAAAGTTGAAAATTTTCATGAAAAGATTTCGGCTTCAAAAAAGTTGAAAATTTTCACGACAGGATTTCGGCTTTAAAAAAGTTGAAAATTTTCATGAAAAGATTTCGGCTTCAAAAAAGTTGAAAATTTTCACGACAGGATTTCGGCTTTAAAAAAGTCGAACATTTTCATGAAGTATTTCAGCTTCTAAAAAGTTGAAAATTTTCATGAAAAGATTTCGGCTTCAAAAAAGTTGAAAATTTTCACGACAGGATTTCGGCTTTAAAAAAGTCGAACATTTTCATGAAGTATTTCGGCTTCAAAAAAGTTGAACATTTTCATGAAGTATTTGGGCTTCAAAAAATTTGAAAATTTTCAGGAAGAAATTCGGCTTCATAAAAGTTGAAAATTTTCATGAAGTATTTGGGCTTTAAAAAAGTTTAAAATTTTCATGAAGTATTTCAGCTTCAAAAAAGTTGAAAATTTTCATGAAAAGATTTCGGCTTCAAAAAAGTTGAAAATTTTCATGAAAAGATTTCGGCTTGAAAAAAGTTGAAAATTTTCATGAAAAGATTTCGGCTTCAAAAAAGTTGAAAATTTTCACAACAGGATTTCGGCTTTAAAAAAGTCGAACATTTTCATGAAGTATTTCAGCTTCTAAAAAGTTGAAAATTTTCATGAAAAGATTTCGGCTTCAAAAAAGTTGAAAATTTTCAAGAAAAGATTTCGGCTTCAAAAAAGTTGAAAATTTTCACGACAGGATTTCGGCTTTAAAAAAGTCGAACATTTTCATGAAGTATTTGGGCTTCAAAAAAAAAAGAAAATTTTCACAACAGGATTTCGGCTTTAAAAAAGTCGAAAATTTTCATGAAGTATTTCGGCTTCAAAAAAGTTGAAAATATTCATTAAGAAATTCGGCTTCAAAAAAGTTGAAAATTTTCACGACAGGATTTCGGCTTTAAAAAAGTCGAACATTTTCATGAAGTATTTGGGCTTCAAAAAATTTGAAAATTTTCAGGAAGAAATTCGGCTTCATAAAAGTTGAAAATTTTCATGAAGTATTTGGGCTTTAAAAAAGTTTAAAATTTTCATGAAGTATTTCAGCTTCAAAAAAGTTGAAAATTTTCATGAAAAGATTTCGGCTTCAAAAAAGTTGAAAATTTTCATGAAAAGATTTCGGCTTGAAAAAAGTTGAAAATTTTCATGAAAAGATTTCGGCTTCAAAAAAGTTGAAAATTTTCACGACAGTATTTCGGCTTTAAAAAAGTTGAAAATTTTCATGAAAAGATTTCGGCTTCAAAAAAGTTGAAAATTTTCATGAAAAGATTTCGGCTTCAAAAAAGTTGAAAATTTTCATGAAAAGATTTCGGCTTGAAAAAAGTTGAAAATTTTCATGAAAAGATTTCGGCTTCAAAAAAGTTGAAAATTTTCACGACAGGATTTCGGCTTTAAAAAAGTTGAAAATTTTCATGAAAAGATTTCGGCTTCAAAAAAGTTGAAAATTTTCACGACAGGATTTCGGCTTTAAAAAAGTCGAACATTTTCATGAAGTATTTCAGCTTCTAAAAAGTTGAAAATTTTCATGAAAAGATTTCGGCTTCAAAAAAGTTGAAAATTTTCACGACAGGATTTCGGCTTTAAAAAAGTCGAACATTTTCATGAAGTATTTCGGCTTCAAAAAAGTTGAACATTTTCATGAAGTATTTGGGCTTCAAAAAATTTGAAAATTTTCAGGAAGAAATTCGGCTTCATAAAAGTTGAAAATTTTCATGAAGTATTTGGGCTTTAAAAAAGTTTAAAATTTTCATGAAGTATTTCAGCTTCAAAAAAGTTGAAAATTTTCATGAAAAGATTTCGGCTTCAAAAAAGTTGAAAATTTTCATGAAAAGATTTCGGCTTGAAAAAAGTTGAAAATTTTCATGAAAAGATTTCGGCTTCAAAAAAGTTGAAAATTTTCACAACAGGATTTCGGCTTTAAAAAAGTCGAACATTTTCATGAAGTATTTCAGCTTCTAAAAAGTTGAAAATTTTCATGAAAAGATTTCGGCTTCAAAAAAATTGAAAATTTTCAAGAAAAGATTTCGGCTTCAAAAAAGTTGAAAATTTTCACGACAGGATTTCGGCTTTAAAAAAGTCGAACATTTTCATGAAGTATTTGGGCTTCAAAAAAAAAAGAAAATTTTCACAATAGGATTTCGGCTTTAAAAAAGTCGAAAATTTTCATGAAGTATTTCGGCTTCAAAAAAGTTGAAAATATTCATTAAGAAATTCGGCTTCAAAAAAGTTGAAAATTTTCACGACAGGATTTCGGCTTTAAAAAAGTCGAACATTTTCATGAAGTATTTGGGCTTCAAAAAATTTGAAAATTTTCAGGAAGAAATTCGGCTTCATAAAAGTTGAAAATTTTCATGAAGTATTTGGGCTTTAAAAAAGTTTAAAATTTTCATGAAGTATTTCAGCTTCAAAAAAGTTGAAAATTTTCATGAAAAGATTTCGGCTTCAAAAAAGTTGAAAATTTTCATGAAAAGATTTCGGCTTGAAAAAAGTTGAAAATTTTCATGAAAAGATTTCGGCTTCAAAAAAGTTGAAAATTTTCACGACAGTATTTCGGCTTTAAAAAAGTTGAAAATTTTCATGAAAAGATTTCGGCTTCAAAAAAGTTGAAAATTTTCATGAAAAGATTTCGGCTTCAAAAAAGTTGAAAATTTTCATGAAAAGATTTCGGCTTGAAAAAAGTTGAAAATTTTCATGAAAAGATTTCGGCTTCAAAAAAGTTGAAAATTTTCACGACAGGATTTCGGCTTTAAAAAAGTTGAAAATTTTCATGAAAAGATTTCGGCTTCAAAAAAGTTGAAAATTTTCACGACAGGATTTCGGCTTTAAAAAAGTCGAACATTTTCATGAAGTATTTCAGCTTCTAAAAAGTTGAAAATTTTCATGAAAAGATTTCGGCTTCAAAAAAGTTGAAAATTTTCATGAAAAGATTTCGGCTTCAAAAAAGTTGAAAATTTTCAAGAAAAGATTTCGGCTTCAAAAAAGTTGAAAATTTTCACGACAGGATTTCGGCTTTAAAAAAGTCGAACATTTTCATGAAGTATTTCGGCTTCAAAAAGGTTGCAAATTTTCACGACAGGATTTCGGCTTTAAAAAAGTCGAACATTTTCATGAAGTATTTCGGCTTCAAAAAAGTCGAACATTTTCATGAAGTATTTCGGCTTCAAAAAGGTTGAAAATTTTCACGACAGGATTTCGGCTTTAAAAAAGTCGAACATTTTCATGAAGTATTTCGGCTTCAAAAAAGTTGAACATTTTCATGAAGTATTTGGGCTTCAAAAAATTTGAAAATTTTCAGGAAGAAATTCGGCTTCATAAAAGTTGAAAATTTTCATGAAGTATTTGGGCTTTAAAAAAGTTGAAAATTTTCATGAAGTATTTCAGCTTCAAAAAAGTTGAAAATTTTCATGAAAAGATTTCGGCTTCAAAAAAGTTGAAAATTTTCATGAAAAGATTTCGGCTTGAAAAAAGTTGAAAATTTTCATGAAAAGATTTCGGCTTCAAAAAAGTTGAAAATTTTCACGACAGTATTTCGGCTTTAAAAAAGTTGAAAATTTTCATGAAAAGATTTCGGCTTCAAAAAAGTTGAAAATTTTCATGAAAAGATTTCGGCTTCAAAAAAGTTGAAAATTTTCATGAAAAGATTTCGGCTTGAAAAAAGTTGAAAATTTTCATGAAAAGATTTCGGCTTCAAAAAAGTTGAAAATTTTCACGACAGGATTTCGGCTTTAAAAAAGTTGAAAATTTTCATGAAAAGATTTCGGCTTCAAAAAAGTTGAAAATTTTCACGACAGGATTTCGGCTTTAAAAAAGTCGAACATTTTCATGAAGTATTTCAGCTTCTAAAAAGTTGAAAATTTTCATGAAAAGATTTCGGCTTCAAAAAAGTTGAAAATTTTCATGAAAAGATTTCGGCTTCAAAAAAGTTGAACATTTTCAAGAAAAGATTTCGGCTTCAAAAAAGTTGAAAATTTTCACGACAGTATTTCGGCTTTAAAAAAGTTGAAAATTTTCATGAAAAGATTTCGGCTTCAAAAAAGTTGAAAATTTTCATGAAAAGATTTCGGCTTCAAAAAAGTCGAACATTTTCATGAAGTATTTCGGCTTCAAAAAAGTTGAACATTTTCATGAAGTATTTGGGCTTCAAAAAATTTGAAAATTTTCAGGAAGAAATTCGGCTTCATAAAAGTTGAAAATTTTCATGAAGTATTTGGGCTTTAAAAAAGTTTAAAATTTTCATGAAGTATTTCAGCTTCAAAAAAGTTGAAAATTTTCATGAAAAGATTTCGGCTTCAAAAAAGTTGAAAATTTTCATGAAAAGATTTCGGCTTGAAAAAAGTTGAAAATTTTCATGAAAAGATTTCGGCTTCAAAAAAGTTGAAAATTTTCACAACAGGATTTCGGCTTTAAAAAAGTCGAACATTTTCATGAAGTATTTCAGCTTCTAAAAAGTTGAAAATTTTCATGAAAAGATTTCGGCTTCAAAAAAGTTGAAAATTTTCAAGAAAAGATTTCGGCTTCAAAAAAGTTGAAAATATTCACGACAGGATTACGGCTTTAAAAAAGTCGAACATTTTCATGAAGTATTTGGGCTTCAAAAAAAAAAGAAAATTTTCACAACAGGATTTCGGCTTTAAAAAAGTCGAAAATTTTCATGAAGTATTTCGGCTTCAAAAAAGTTGAAAATATTCATTAAGAAATTCGGCTTCAAAAAAGTTGAAAATTTTCACGACAGGATTTCGGCTTTAAAAAAGTCGAACATTTTCATGAAGTATTTGGGCTTCAAAAAATTTGAAAATTTTCAGGAAGAAATTCGGCTTCATAAAAGTTGAAAATTTTCATGAAGTATTTGGGCTTTAAAAAAGTTTAAAATTTTCATGAAGTATTTCAGCTTCAAAAAAGTTGAAAATTTTCATGAAAAGATTTCGGCTTCAAAAAAGTTGAAAATTTTCATGAAGTATTTCAGCTTCAAAAAAGTTGAAAATTTTCATGAAAAGATTTCGGCTTCAAAAAAGTTGAAAATTTTCATGAAAAGATTTCGGCTTCAAAAAAGTTGAAAATTTTCATGAAAAGATTTCGGCTTCAAAAAAGTTGAAAATTTTCATGAAAAGATTTCGGCTTGAAAAAAGTTGAAAATTTTCATGAAAAGATTTCGGCTTCAAAAAAGTTGAAAATTTTCACGACAGGATTTCGGCTTTAAAAAAGTTGAAAATTTTCATGAAAAGATTTCGGCTTCAAAAAAGTTGAAAATTTTCACGACAGGATTTCGGCTTTAAAAAAGTCGAACATTTTCATGAAGTATTTCAGCTTCTAAAAAGTTGAAAATTTTCATGAAAAGATTTCGGCTTCAAAAAAGTTGAAAATTTTCATGAAAAGATTTCGGCTTCAAAAAAGTTGAAAATTTTCAAGAAAAGATTTCGGCTTCAAAAAAGTTGAAAATTTTCACGACAGGATTTCGGCTTTAAAAAAGTCGAACATTTTCATGAAGTATTTCGGCTTCAAAAAGGTTGCAAATTTTCACGACAGGATTTCGGCTTTAAAAAAGTCGAACATTTTCATGAAGTATTTCGGCTTCAAAAAAGTTGAACATTTTCATGAAGTATTTGGGCTTCAAAAAATTTGAAAATTTTCAGGAAGAAATTCGGCTTCATAAAAGTTGAAAATTTTCATGAAGTATTTGGGCTTTAAAAAAGTTGAAAATTTTCATGAATTATTTCAGCTTCAAAAAAGTTGAAAATTTTCATGAAAAGATTTCGGCTTCAAAAAAGTTGAAAATTTTCATGAAAAGATTTCGGCTTGAAAAAAGTTGAAAATTTTCATGAAAAGATTTCGGCTTGAAAAAAGTTGAAAATTTTCATGAAAAGATTTCGGCTTCAAAAAAGTTGAAAATTTTCACGACAGTATTTCGGCTTTAAAAAAGTTGAAAATTTTCATGAAAAGATTTCGGCTTCAAAAAAGTTGAAAATTTTCATGAAAAGATTTCGGCTTCAAAAAAGTTGAAAATTTTCATGAAAAGATTTCGGCTTGAAAAAAGTTGAAAATTTTCATGAAAAGATTTCGGCTTCAAAAAAGTTGAAAATTTTCACGACAGGATTTCGGCTTTAAAAAAGTTGAAAATTTTCATGAAAAGATTTCGGCTTCAAAAAAGTTGAAAATTTTCACGACAAGATTTCGGCTTTAAAAAAGTCGAACATTTTCATGAAGTATTTCAGCTTCTAAAAAGTTGAAAATTTTCATGAAAAGATTTCGGCTTCAAAAAAGTTGAAAATTTTCATGAAAAGATTTCGGCTTCAAAAAAGTTGAAAATTTTCAAGAAAAGATTTCGGCTTCAAAAAAGTTGAAAATTTTCACGACAGGATTTCAGCTTTAAAAAAGTCGAACATTTTCATGAAGTATTTCGGCTTCAAAAAGGTTGCAAATTTTCACGACAGGATTTCGGCTTTAAAAAAGTCGAACATTTTCATGAAGTATTTCGGCTTCAAAAAAGTCGAACATTTTCATGAATTATTTCGGCTTCAAAAAGGTTGAAAATTTTCACGACAGGATTTCGGCTTTAAAAAAGTCGAACATTTTCATGAAGTATTTCGGCTTCAAAAAAGTTGAACATTTTCATGAAGTATTTGGGCTTCAAAAAATTTGAAAATTTTCAGGAAGAAATTCGGCTTCATAAAAGTTGAAAATTTTCATGAAGTATTTGGGCTTTAAAAAAGTTTAAAATTTTCATGAAGTATTTCAGCTTCAAAAAAGTTGAAAATTTTCATGAAAAGATTTCGGCTTCAAAAAAGTTGAAAATTTTCATGAAAAGATTTCGGCTTGAAAAAAGTTGAAAATTTTCATGAAAAGATTTCGGCTTGAAAAAAGTTGAAAATTTTCATGAAAAGATTTCGGCTTCAAAAAAGTTGAAAATTTTCACGACAGGATTTCGGCTTTAAAAAAGTTGAAAATTTTCATGAAAAGATTTCGGCTTCAAAAAAGTTGAAAATTTTCACGACAGGATTTCGGCTTTAAAAAAGTCGAACATTTTCATGAAGTATTTCAGCTTCTAAAAAGTTGAAAATTTTCATGAAAAGATTTCGGCTTCAAAAAAGTTGAAAATTTTCATGAAAAGATTTCGGCTTCAAAAAAGTTGAAAATTTTCAAGAAAAGATTTCGGCTTCAAAAAAGTTGAAAATTTTCACGACAGTATTTCGGCTTTAAAAAAGTTGAAAATTTTCATGAAAAGATTTCGGCTTCAAAAAAGTTGAAAATTTTCATGAAAAGATTTCGGCTTCAAAAAAGTTGAAAATTTTCACGACAGGATTTCTGCTTTAAAAAAGTCGAACATTTTCATGAAGTATTTCAGCTTCAAAAAAGTTGAAAATTTTCACGACAGGATTTCGGCTTTAAAAAAGTCGAACATTTTCATGAAGTATTTCGGCTTCAAAAAATTTGAAAATTTTCATGAAGTATTTCGGATTCAAAAAAGTTGAACATTTTCACGACAGGATTTCGGCGTTAAAAAAGTCGAACATTTTCATGAAGTATTTCAGCTTCAAAAAAGTTGAAAATGTTCATGAAAAGATTTCGGCTTCAAAAAAGTTGAAAATTTTCATGAAAAGATTTCGGCTTTAAAAAAGTTGAACATTTTCACGACAGGATTTCGGCTTCAAAAAAGTTGAAAATTTTCACGACAGGATTTCGGCTTAAAAAAAGTCGAACATTTTGATGAAGTATTTGGGCTTCAAAAAAGATGAAAATTTTCACGACAGGATTTCGGCGTTAAAAAAGTCGAACATTTTCATGAACTATTTCGGCTTCAAAAAGGTTGCAAATTTTCACGACAGGATTTCGGCTTTAAAAAAGTCGAACATTTTCATGATTATTTCGGCTTCAAAAAAGATGAAAATTTTCATGATTATTTCGGCTTCAAAAAAGTTGAAAATTTTCACGACAGGATTTCGGCTTCAAAAAAGTTGAAAATTTTCACGACAGGATTTCGGCTTTACAGAAGTCGAACATTTTCATGAAGTATTTCAGCTTCAAAAAAGTTGAAAATTTTCATGAAAAGATTTCGGCTTCAAAAAAGTTGAAAATTGTCATGAAAAGATTTCGGCTTCAAAAAAGTTTAAAATTTTCACGACAGGATTTCGGCTTTAAAAAAGTCGAACATTTTCATGAAGTATTTCAGCTTCTAAAAAGTTGAAAATTTTCATGAAAAGATTTCGGCTTCAAAAAAGTTGAAAATTTTCATGAAAAGATTTCGGCTTCAAAAAAGTTTAAAATTTTCACGACAGGATTTCGGCTTTAAAAAAGTCGAACATTTTCATGAAGTATTTCAGCTTCAAAAAAGTTGAAAATTTTCATGAAAAGATTTCGGCTTCAAAAAAGTTGAAAATTTTCATGAAAAGATTTCGGCTTCAAAAAAGTTGAAAATTTTCAGGACAGGATTTCGGCTTTAAAAAAGTTGAACATTTTCATGAAGTATTTCAGCTTCAAAAAAGTTGAACATTTTCATGAAGTATTTGGGCTTCAAAAAAGTTGAAAATTTTCACGACAGGATTTCGGCTTTAAAAAAGTCGAACATTTTCATGAAGTATTTCAGCTTCAAAAAAGTTGAAAATTTTCATGAAAAGATTTCGGCTTCAAAAAAGTTGAAAATTTTCATGAAAAGATTTCGGCTTCAAAAAAGTTGAAAATTTTCACGACAGGATTTCGGCTTTAAAAAAGTTGAACATTTTCATGAAGTATTTCAGCTTCTAAAAAGTTGAAAATTTTCATGAAAAGATTTCGGCTTCAAAAAAGTTGAAAATTTTCACGACAGGATTTCGGCTTTAAAAAAGTCGAACATTTTCATGAAGTATTTCAGCTTCTAAAAAGTTGAAAATTTTCATGAAAAGATTTCGGCTTCAAAAAAGTTGAAAATTTTCACGACAGGATTTCGGCTTTAAAAAAGTTGAACATTTTCATGAAGTATTTCGGCTTCAAAAAAGTTGAACATTTTCATGAAGTATTTGGGCTTCAAAAAAGTTGAAAATTTTCATGAAAAGATTTCGGCTTCAAAAAAGTTGAAAATTTTCATGAAGTATTTGGGCTTCAAAAAAGTTGAAAATTTTCACGACAGGATTTCGGCTTTAAAAAAGTCGAACATTTTCATGAAGTATTTCAGCTTCAAAAAAGTTGAAAATTTTCATGAAAAGATTTCGGCTTCAAAAAAGTTGAAAATTTTCATGAAAAGATTTCTTCTTCAAAAAAGTTGAAAATTTTCACGACAGGATTTCGGCTTTAAAAAAGTCGAACATTTTCATGAAGTATTTCAGCTTCTAAAAAGTTGAAAATTTTCATGAAAAGATTTCGGCTTCAAAAAAGTTGAAAATTTTCATGAAAAGATTTCGGCTTCAAAAAAGTTGAAAATTTTCATGAAAAGATTTCGGCTTCAAAAAAGTTGAAAATTTTCACGACAGGATTTCGGCTTAAAAAAAGTCGAACATTTTGATGAAGTATTTGGGCTTCAAAAAAGATGAAAATTTTCACGACAGGATTTCGGCGTTAAAAAAGTCGAACATTTTCATGAACTATTTCGGCTTCAAAAAGGTTGCAAATTTTCACGACAGGATTTCGGCTTTAAAAAAGTCGAACATTTTCATGATTATTTCGGCTTCAAAAAAGATGAAAATTTTCATGATTATTTCGGCTTCAAAAAAGTTGAAAATTTTCACGACAGGATTTCGGCTTCAAAAAAGTTGAAAATTTTCACGACAGGATTTCGGCTTTACAGAAGTCGAACATTTTCATGAAGTATTTCAGCTTCAAAAAAGTTGAAAATTTTCATGAAAAGATTTCGGCTTCAAAAAAGTTGAAAATTGTCATGAAAAGATTTCGGCTTCAAAAAAGTTTAAAATTTTCACGACAGGATTTCGGCTTTAAAAAAGTCGAACATTTTCATGAAGTATTTCAGCTTCTAAAAAGTTGAAAATTTTCATGAAAAGATTTCGGCTTCAAAAAAGTTGAAAATTTTCATGAAAAGATTTCGGCTTCAAAAAAGTTTAAAATTTTCACGACAGGATTTCGGCTTTAAAAAAGTCGAACATTTTCATGAAGTATTTCAGCTTCAAAAAAGTTGAAAATTTTCATGAAAAGATTTCGGCTTCAAAAAAGTTGAAAATTTTCATGAAAAGATTTCGGCTTCAAAAAAGTTGAAAATTTTCAGGACAGGATTTCGGCTTTAAAAAAGTTGAACATTTTCATGAAGTATTTCAGCTTCAAAAAAGTTGAACATTTTCATGAAGTATTTGGGCTTCAAAAAAGTTGAAAATTTTCACGACAGGATTTCGGCTTTAAAAAAGTCGAACATTTTCATGAAGTATTTCAGCTTCAAAAAAGTTGAAAATTTTCATGAAAAGATTTCGGCTTCAAAAAAGTTGAAAATTTTCATGAAAAGATTTCGGCTTCAAAAAAGTTGAAAATTTTCACGACAGGATTTCGGCTTTAAAAAAGTTGAACATTTTCATGAAGTATTTCAGCTTCTAAAAAGTTGAAAATTTTCATGAAAAGATTTCGGCTTCAAAAAAGTTGAAAATTTTCACGACAGGATTTCGGCTTTAAAAAAGTCGAACATTTTCATGAAGTATTTCAGCTTCTAAAAAGTTGAAAATTTTCATGAAAAGATTTCGGCTTCAAAAAAGTTGAAAATTTTCACGACAGGATTTCGGCTTTAAAAAAGTTGAACATTTTCATGAAGTATTTCGGCTTCAAAAAAGTTGAACATTTTCATGAAGTATTTGGGCTTCAAAAAAGTTGAAAATTTTCATGAAAAGATTTCGGCTTCAAAAAAGTTGAAAATTTTCATGAAGTATTTGGGCTTCAAAAAAGTTGAAAATTTTCACGACAGGATTTCGGCTTTAAAAAAGTCGAACATTTTCATGAAGTATTTCAGCTTCAAAAAAGTTGAAAATTTTCATGAAAAGATTTCGGCTTCAAAAAAGTTGAAAATTTTCATGAAAAGATTTCTTCTTCAAAAAAGTTGAAAATTTTCACGACAGGATTTCGGCTTTAAAAAAGTCGAACATTTTCATGAAGTATTTCAGCTTCTAAAAAGTTGAAAATTTTCATGAAAAGATTTCGGCTTCAAAAAAGTTGAAAATTTTCATGAAAAGATTTCGGCTTCAAAAAAGTTGAAAATTTTCATGAAAAGATTTCGGCTTCAAAAAAGTTGAAAATTTTCACGACAGGATTTCGGCTTTAAAAAAGTCGAACATTTTCATGAAGTATTTCAGCTTCAAAAAAGTTGAAAATTTTCATGAAAAGATTTCGGCTTCAAAAAAGTTGAAAATTTTCATGAAAAGATTTCGGCTTCAAAAAAGTTGAAAATTTTCATGAAAAGATTTCGGCTTCAAAAAAGTTTAAAATTTTCACGATAGGATTTCGGCTTTAAAAAAGTCGAACATTTTCATGAAGTATTTCAGCTTCAAAAAAGTTGAAAATTTTCATGAAAAGATTTCGGCTTCAAAAAAGTTGAAAATTTTCACGACAGGATTTCGGCTTTAAAAAAGTCGAACATTTTCATGAAGTATTTCAGCTTCAAAAAAGTTGAAAATTTTCATGAAGTATTTCGGATTCAAAAAAGTTGAACATTTTCACGACAGGATTTCGGAGTTAAAAAAGTCCAACATTTTCATGAAGTATTTCAGCTTCAAAAAAGTTGAAAATTTTCATGAAAAGATTTCGGCTTCGAAAAAGTTGAAAATTTTCATGAAAAGATTTCGGCTTCAAAAAAGTTGAAAATTTTCATGAAAAGATTTCGGCTTCAAAAAAGTTGAAAATTTTCACGACAGGATTTCGGCTTTAAAAAAGTCGAACATTTTCATGAAGTATTTGGGCTTCAAAAAAGTTGAAAATTTTCACGAAAGGATTTCTGCTTTAAAAAAGTCGAACATTTTCATGAAGTATTTCGGCTTCAAAAAGGTTGAAAATTTTCACGACAGGATTTCGGCTTTAAAAAAGTCGAACATTTTCATGAAGTATTTCAGCTTCAAAAAAGTTGAAAATTTTCATGAAAAGATTTCGGCTTCAAAAAAGTTGAAAATTTTCACGACAGGATTTCGGCTTTAAAAAAGTCGAACATTTTCATGAAGTATTTCAGCTTCTAAAAAGTTGAAAATTTTCATGAAAAGATTTCGGCTTCAAAAAAGTTGAAAATTTTCATGAAAAGATTTCGGCTTCAAAAAAGTCGAACATTTTCATGAAGTATTTCGGCTTCAAAAAGGTTGCAAATTTTCACGACAGGATTTCGGCTTTAAAAAAGTCGAACATTTTCATGAAGTATTTCGGCTTCAAAAAAGTTGAACATTTTCATGAAGTATTTGGGCTTCAAAAAAGTTGAAAATTTTCACGACAGGATTTCGGCTTTAAAAAAGTCGAACATTTTCATGAAGTATTTCAGCTTCAAAAAAGTTGAAAATTTTCATGAAAAGATTTCGGCTTCAAAAAAGTTGAAAATTTTCATGAAAAGATTTCGGCTTCAAAAAAGTTGAAAATTTTCACGACAGGATTTCGGCTTTAAAAAAGTCGAACATTTTCATGAAGTATTTCAGCTTCTAAAAAGTTGAAAATTTTCATGAAAAGATTTCGGCTTCAAAAAAGTTGAAAATTTTCATGAAAAGATTTCGGCTTCAAAAAAGTTGAAAATTTTCATGAAAAGATTTCGGCTTCAAAAAAGTTGAAAATTTTCACGACAGGATTTCGGCTTTAAAAAAGTCGAACATTTTCATGAAGTATTTCAGCTTCAAAAAAGTTGAAAATTTTCACGACAGGATTTCGGCTTCAAAAAAGTTGAAAATTTTCATGAAAAGATTTCGGCTTCAAAAAAGTTTAAAATTTTCACGACAGGATTTCGGCTTTAAAAAAGTCGAACATTTTCATGAAGTATTTCAGCTTCAAAAAAGTTGAAAATTTTCATGAAAAGATTTCGGCTTCAAAAAAGTTGAAAATTTTCACGACAGGATTTCGGCTTTAAAAAAGTCGAACATTTTCATGAAGTATTTCAGCTTCTAAAAAGTTGAAAATTTTCATGAAAAGATTTCGGCTTCAAAAAAGTTGAAAATTTTCACGACAGGATTTCGGCTTTAAAAAAGTTGAACATTTTCATGAAGTATTTCGGCTTCAAAAAAGTTGAACATTTTCATGAAGTATTTGGGCTTCAAAAAAGTTGAAAATTTTCATGAAAAGATTTCGGCTTCAAAAAAGTTGAAAATTTTCATGAAGTATTTCAGCTTCAAAAAAGTTGAAAATTTTCATGAAAAGATTTCGGCTTCAAAAAAGTTGAAAATTTTCATGAAAAGATTTCTTCTTCAAAAAAGTTGAAAATTTTCACGACAGGATTTCGGCTTTAAAAAAGTCGAACATTTTCATGAAGTATTTCAGCTTCTAAAAAGTTGAAAATTTTCATGAAAAGATTTCGGCTTCAAAAAAGTTGAAAATTTTCATGAAAAGATTTCGGCTTCAAAAAAGTTGAAAATTTTCATGAAAAGATTTCGGCTTCAAAAAAGTTGAAAATTTTCACGACAGGATTTCGGCTTTAAAAAAGTCGAACATTTTCATGAAAAGATTTCGGCTTCAAAAAAGTTGAAAATTTTCACGACAGTATTTCGGCTTTAAAAAAGTTGAAAATTTTCATGAAAAGATTTCGGCTTCAAAAAAGTTGAAAATTTTCATGAAAAGATTTCGGCTTCAAAAAAGTTGAAAATTTTCATGAAAAGATTTCGGCTTGAAAAAAGTTGAAAATTTTCATGAAAAGATTTCGGCTTCAAAAAAGTTGAAAATTTTCACGACAGGATTTCGGCTTTAAAAAAGTTGAAAATTTTCATGAAAAGATTTCGGCTTCAAAAAAGTTGAAAATTTTCACGACAGGATTTCGGCTTTAAAAAAGTCGAACATTTTCATGAAGTATTTCAGCTTCAAAAAAGTTGAAAATTTTCACGACAGGATTTCGGCTTCAAAAAAGTTGAAAATTTTCATGAAAAGATTTCGGCTTCAAAAAAGTTTAAAATTTTCACGACAGGATTTCGGCTTTAAAAAAGTCGAACATTTTCATGAAGTATTTCAGCTTCAAAAAAGTTGAAAATTTTCATGAAAAGATTTCGGCTTCAAAAAAGTTGAAAATTTTCACGACAGGATTTCGGCTTTAAAAAAGTCGAACATTTTCATGAAGTATTTCAGCTTCTAAAAAGTTGAAAATTTTCATGAAAAGATTTCGGCTTCAAAAAAGTTGAAAATTTTCACGACAGGATTTCGGCTTTAAAAAAGTTGAACATTTTCATGAAGTATTTCGGCTTCAAAAAAGTTGAACATTTTCATGAAGTATTTGGGCTTCAAAAAAGTTGAAAATTTTCATGAAAAGATTTCGGCTTCAAAAAAGTTGAAAATTTTCATGAAGTATTTCAGCTTCAAAAAAGTTGAAAATTTTCATGAAAAGATTTCGGCTTCAAAAAAGTTGAAAATTTTCATGAAAAGATTTCTTCTTCAAAAAAGTTGAAAATTTTCACGACAGGATTTCGGCTTTAAAAAAGTCGAACATTTTCAAGAAGTATTTCAGCTTCTAAAAAGTTGAAAATTTTCATGAAAAGATTTCGGCTTCAAAAAAGTTGAAAATTTTCATGAAAAGATTTCGGCTTCAAAAAAGTTGAAAATTTTCATGAAAAGATTTCGGCTTCAAAAAAGTTGAAAATTTTCACGACAGGATTTCGGCTTTAAAAAAGTCGAACATTTTCATGAAAAGATTTCGGCTTCAAAAAAGTTGAAAATTTTCACGACAGTATTTCGGCTTTAAAAAAGTTGAAAATTTTCATGAAAAGATTTCGGCTTCAAAAAAGTTGAAAATTTTCATGAAAAGATTTCGGCTTCAAAAAAGTTGAAAATTTTCATGAAAAGATTTCGGCTTGAAAAAAGTTGAAAATTTTCATGAAAAGATTTCGGCTTCAAAAAAGTTGAAAATTTTCACGACAGGATTTCGGCTTTAAAAAAGTTGAAAATTTTCATGAAAAGATTTCGGCTTCAAAAAAGTTGAAAATTTTCACGACAGGATTTCGGCTTTAAAAAAGTCGAACATTTTCATGAAGTATTTCAGCTTCAAAAAAGTTGAAAATTTTCACGACAGGATTTCGGCTTCAAAAAAGTTGAAAATTTTCATGAAAAGATTTCGGCTTCAAAAAAGTTTAAAATTTTCACGACAGGATTTCGGCTTTAAAAAAGTCGAACATTTTCATGAAGTATTTCAGCTTCAAAAAAGTTGAAAATTTTCATGAAAAGATTTCGGCTTCAAAAAAGTTGAAAATTTTCACGACAGGATTTCGGCTTTAAAAAAGTCGAACATTTTCATGAAGTATTTCAGCTTCTAAAAAGTTGAAAATTTTCATGAAAAGATTTCGGCTTCAAAAAAGTTGAAAATTTTCACGACAGGATTTCGGCTTTAAAAAAGTTGAACATTTTCATGAAGTATTTCGGCTTCAAAAAAGTTGAACATTTTCATGAAGTATTTGGGCTTCAAAAAAGTTGAAAATTTTCATGAAAAGATTTCTTCTTCAAAAAAGTTGAAAATTTTCATGAAGTATTTCAGCTTCAAAAAAGTTGAAAATTTTCATGAAAAGATTTCGGCTCCAAAAAAGTTGAAAATTTTCATGAAAAGATTTCTTCTTCAAAAAAGTTGAAAATTTTCACGACAGGATTTCGGCTTTAAAAAAGTCGAACATTTTCATGAAGTATTTCAGCTTCTAAAAAGTTGAAAATTTTCATGAAAAGATTTCGGCTTCAAAAAAGTTGAAAATTTTCATGAAAAGATTTCGGCTTCAAAAAAGTTGAAAATTTTCATGAAAAGATTTCGGCTTCAAAAAAGTTGAAAATTTTCACGACAGGATTTCGGCTTTAAAAAAGTCGAACATTTTCATGAAAAGATTTCGGCTTCAAAAAAGTTGAAAATTTTCACGACAGTATTTCGGCTTTAAAAAAGTTGAAAATTTTCATGAAAAGATTTCGGCTTCAAAAAAGTTGAAAATTTTCATGAAAAGATTTCGGCTTCAAAAAAGTTGAAAATTTTCATGAAAAGATTTCGGCTTGAAAAAAGTTGAAAATTTTCATGAAAAGATTTCGGCTTCAAAAAAGTTGAAAATTTTCACGACAGGATTTCGGCTTTAAAAAAGTTGAAAATTTTCATGAAAAGATTTCGGCTTCAAAAAAGTTGAAAATTTTCACGACAGGATTTCGGCTTTAAAAAAGTCGAACATTTTCATGAAGTATTTCAGCTTCTAAAAAGTTGAAAATTTTCATGAAAAGATTTCGGCTTCAAAAAAGTTGAAAATTTTCATGAAAAGATTTCGGCTTCAAAAAAGTTGAAAATTTTCAAGAAAAGATTTCGGCTTCAAAAAAGTTGAAAATTTTCACGACAGGATTTCGGCTTTAAAAAAGTCGAACATTTTCATGAAGTATTTCGGCTTCAAAAAGGTTGCAAATTTTCACGACAGGATTTCGGCTTTAAAAAAGTCGAACATTTTCATGAAGTATTTCGGCTTCAAAAAAGTCGAACATTTTCATGAAGTATTTCGGCTTCAAAAAGGTTGAAAATTTTCACGACAGGATTTCGGCTTTAAAAAAGTCGAACATTTTCATGAAGTATTTCGGCTTCAAAAAAGTTGAACATTTTCATGAAGTATTTGGGCTTCAAAAAATTTGAAAATTTTCAGGAAGAAATTCGGCTTCATAAAAGTTGAAAATTTTCATGAAGTATTTGGGCTTTAAAAAAGTTGAAAATTTTCATGAAGTATTTCAGCTTCAAAAAAGTTGAAAATTTTCATGAAAAGATTTCGGCTTCAAAAAAGTTGAAAATTTTCATGAAAAGATTTCGGCTTGAAAAAAGTTGAAAATTTTCATGAAAAGATTTCGGCTTCAAAAAAGTTGAAAATTTTCACGACAGTATTTCGGCTTTAAAAAAGTTGAAAATTTTCATGAAAAGATTTCGGCTTCAAAAAAGTTGAAAATTTTCATGAAAAGATTTCGGCTTCAAAAAAGTTGAAAATTTTCATGAAAAGATTTCGGCTTGAAAAAAGTTGAAAATTTTCATGAAAAGATTTCGGCTTCAAAAAAGTTGAAAATTTTCACGACAGGATTTCGGCTTTAAAAAAGTTGAAAATTTTCATGAAAAGATTTCGGCTTCAAAAAAGTTGAAAATTTTCACGACAGGATTTCGGCTTTAAAAAAGTCGAACATTTTCATGAAGTATTTCAGCTTCTAAAAAGTTGAAAATTTTCATGAAAAGATTTCGGCTTCAAAAAAGTTGAAAATTTTCATGAAAAGATTTCGGCTTCAAAAAAGTTGAACATTTTCAAGAAAAGATTTCGGCTTCAAAAAAGTTGAAAATTTTCACGACAGTATTTCGGCTTTAAAAAAGTTGAAAATTTTCATGAAAAGATTTCAGCTTCAAAAAAGTTGAAAATTTTCATGAAAAGATTTCGGCTTCAAAAAAGTCGAACATTTTCATGAAGTATTTCGGCTTCAAAAAAGTTGAACATTTTCATGAAGTATTTGGGCTTCAAAAAATTTGAAAATTTTCAGGAAGAAATTCGGCTTCATAAAAGTTGAAAATTTTCATGAAGTATTTGGGCTTTAAAAAAGTTTAAAATTTTCATGAAGTATTTCAGCTTCAAAAAAGTTGAAAATTTTCATGAAAAGATTTCGGCTTCAAAAAAGTTGAAAATTTTCATGAAAAGATTTCGGCTTGAAAAAAGTTGAAAATTTTCATGAAAAGATTTCGGCTTCAAAAAAGTTGAAAATTTTCACAACAGGATTTTGGCTTTAAAAAAGTCGAACATTTTCATGAAGTATTTCAGCTTCTAAAAAGTTGAAAATTTTCATGAAAAGATTTCGGCTTCAAAAAAGTTGAAAATTTTCAAGAAAAGATTTCGGCTTCAAAAAAGTTGAAAATATTCACGACAGGATTACGGCTTTAAAAAAGTCGAACATTTTCATGAAGTATTTGGGCTTCAAAAAAAAAAGAAAATTTTCACAACAGGATTTCGGCTTTAAAAAAGTCGAAAATTTTCATGAAGTATTTCGGCTTCAAAAAAGTTGAAAATTTTCAGGAAGAAATTCGGCTTCATAAAAGTTGAAAATTTTCATGAAGTATTTGGGCTTTAAAAAAGTTTAAAATTTTCATGAAGTATTTCAGCTTCAAAAAAGTTGAAAATTTTCATGAAAAGATTTCGGCTTCAAAAAAGTTGAAAATTTTCATGAAGTATTTCAGCTTCAAAAAAGTTGAAAATTTTCATGAAAAGATTTCGGCTTCAAAAAAGTTGAAAATTTTCACGACAGTATTTCGGCTTTAAAAAAGTTGAAAATTTTCATGAAAAGATTTCGGCTTCAAAAAAGTTGAAAATTTTCATGAAAAGATTTCGGCTTCAAAAAAGTTGAAAATTTTCATGAAAAGATTTCGGCTTGAAAAAAGTTGAAAATTTTCATGAAAAGATTTCGGCTTCAAAAAAGTTGAAAATTTTCACGACAGGATTTCGGCTTTAAAAAAGTTGAAAATTTTCTTGAAAAGATTTCGGCTTCAAAAAAGTTGAAAATTTTCACGACAGGATTTCGGCTTTAAAAAAGTCGAACATTTTCATGAAGTATTTCAGCTTCTAAAAAGTTGAAAATTTTCATGAAAAGATTTCGGCTTCAAAAAAGTTGAAAATTTTCATGAAAAGATTTCGGCTTCAAAAAAGTTGAAAATTTTCAAGAAAAGATTTCGGCTTCAAAAAAGTTGAAAATTTTCACGACAGGATTTCGGCTTTAAAAAAGTCGAACATTTTCATGAAGTATTTCGGCTTCAAAAAGGTTGCAAATTTTCACGACAGGATTTCGGCTTTAAAAAAGTCGAACATTTTCATGAAGTATTTCGGCTTCAAAAAGGTTGAAAATTTTCACGACAGGATTTCGGCTTTAAAAAAGTCGAACATTTTCATGAAGTATTTCGGCTTCAAAAAAGTTGAACATTTTCATGAAGTATTTGGGCTTCAAAAAATTTGAAAATTTTCAGGAAGAAATTCGGCTTCATAAAAGTTGAAAATTTTCATGAAGTATTTGGGCTTTAAAAAAGTTGAAAATTTTCATGAATTATTTCAGCTTCAAAAAAGTTGAAAATTTTCATGAAAAGATTTCGGCTTCAAAAAAGTTGAAAATTTTCATGAAAAGATTTCGGCTTGAAAAAAGTTGAAAATTTTCATGAAAAGATTTCGGCTTGAAAAAAGTTGAAAATTTTCATGAAAAGATTTCGGCTTCAAAAAAGTTGAAAATTTTCACGACAGTATTTCGGCTTTAAAAAAGTTGAAAATTTTCATGAAAAGATTTCGGCTTCAAAAAAGTTGAAAATTTTCATGAAAAGATTTCGGCTTCAAAAAAGTTGAAAATTTTCATGAAAAGATTTCGGCTTGAAAAAAGTTGAAAATTTTCATGAAAAGATTTCGGCTTCAAAAAAGTTGAAAATTTTCACGACAGGATTTCGGCTTTAAAAAAGTTGAAAATTTTCATGAAAAGATTTCGGCTTCAAAAAAGTTGAAAATTTTCACGACAAGATTTCGGCTTTAAAAAAGTCGAACATTTTCATGAAGTATTTCAGCTTCTAAAAAGTTGAAAATTTTCATGAAAAGATTTCGGCTTCAAAAAAGTTGAAAATTTTCATGAAAAGATTTCGGCTTCAAAAAAGTTGAAAATTTTCAAGAAAAGATTTCGGCTTCAAAAAAGTTGAAAATTTTCACGACAGGATTTCGGCTTTAAAAAAGTCGAACATTTTCATGAAGTATTTCGGCTTCAAAAAGGTTGCAAATTTTCACGACAGGATTTCGGCTTTAAAAAAGTCGAACATTTTCATGAAGTATTTCGGCTTCAAAAAAGTCGAACATTTTCATGAATTATTTCGGCTTCAAAAAGGTTGAAAATTTTCACGACAGGATTTCGGCTTTAAAAAAGTCGAACATTTTCATGAAGTATTTCGGCTTCAAAAAAGTTGAACATTTTCATGAAGTATTTGGGCTTCAAAAAATTTGAAAATTTTCAGGAAGAAATTCGGCTTCATAAAAGTTGAAAATTTTCATGAAGTATTTGGGCTTTAAAAAAGTTTAAAATTTTCATGAAGTATTTCAGCTTCAAAAAAGTTGAAAATTTTCATGAAAAGATTTCGGCTTCAAAAAAGTTGAAAATTTTCATGAAAAGATTTCGGCTTGAAAAAAGTTGAAAATTTTCATGAAAAGATTTCGGCTTGAAAAAAGTTGAAAATTTTCATGAAAAGATTTCGGCTTCAAAAAAGTTGAAAATTTTCACGACAGGATTTCGGCTTTAAAAAAGTTGAAAATTTTCATGAAAAGATTTCGGCTTCAAAAAAGTTGAAAATTTTCACGACAGGATTTCGGCTTTAAAAAAGTCGAACATTTTCATGAAGTATTTCAGCTTCTAAAAAGTTGAAAATTTTCATGAAAAGATTTCGGCTTCAAAAAAGTTGAAAATTTTCATGAAAAGATTTCGGCTTCAAAAAAGTTGAAAATTTTCAAGAAAAGATTTCGGCTTCAAAAAAGTTGAAAATTTTCACGACAGTATTTCGGCTTTAAAAAAGTTGAAAATTTTCATGAAAAGATTTCGGCTTCAAAAAAGTTGAAAATTTTCATGAAAAGATTTCGGCTTCAAAAAAGTTGAAAATTTTCATGAAAAGATTTCGGCTTGAAAAAAGTTGAAAATTTTCATGAAAAGATTTCGGCTTCAAAAAAGTTGAAAATTTTCACGACAGGATTTCGGCTTTAAAAAAGTTGAAAATTTTCATGAAAAGATTTCGGCTTCAAAAAAGTTGAAAATTTTCACGACAGGATTTCGGCTTTAAAAAAGTCGAACATTTTCATGAAGTATTTCAGCTTCTAAAAAGTTGAAAATTTTCATGAAAAGATTTCGGCTTCAAAAAAGTTGAAAATTTTCATGAAAAGATTTCGGCTTCAAAAAAGTTGAAAATTTTCAAGAAAAGATTTCGGCTTCAAAAAAGTTGAAAATTTTCACGACAGGATTTCGGCTTTAAAAAAGTCGAACATTTTCATGAAGTATTTCGGCTTCAAAAAGGTTGCAAATTTTCACGACAGGATTTCGGCTTTAAAAAAGTCGAACATTTTCATGAAGTATTTCGGCTTCAAAAAAGTCGAACATTTTCATGAAGTATTTCGGCTTCAAAAAGGTTGAAAATTTTCACGACAGGATTTCGGCTTTAAAAAAGTCGAACATTTTCATGAAGTATTTCGGCTTCAAAAAAGTTGAACATTTTCATGAAGTATTTGGGCTTCAAAAAATTTGAAAATTTTCAGGAAGAAATTCGGCTTCATAAAAGTTGAAAATTTTCATGAAGTATTTGGGCTTTAAAAAAGTTGAAAATTTTCATGAAGTATTTCAGCTTCAAAAAAGTTGAAAATTTTCATGAAAAGATTTCGGCTTCAAAAAAGTTGAAAATTTTCATGAAAAGATTTCGGCTTGAAAAAAGTTGAAAATTTTCATGAAAAGATTTCGGCTTCAAAAAAGTTGAAAATTTTCACGACAGTATTTCGGCTTTAAAAAAGTTGAAAATTTTCATGAAAAGATTTCGGCTTCAAAAAAGTTGAAAATTTTCATGAAAAGATTTCGGCTTCAAAAAAGTTGAAAATTTTCATGAAAAGATTTCGGCTTGAAAAAAGTTGAAAATTTTCATGAAAAGATTTCGGCTTCAAAAAAGTTGAAAATTTTCACGACAGGATTTCGGCTTTAAAAAAGTTGAAAATTTTCATGAAAAGATTTCGGCTTCAAAAAAGTTGAAAATTTTCACGACAGGATTTCGGCTTTAAAAAAGTCGAACATTTTCATGAAGTATTTCGGCTTCAAAAAGGTTGCAAATTTTCACGACAGGATTTCGGCTTTAAAAAAGTCGAACATTTTCATGAAGTATTTCGGCTTCAAAAAAGTCGAACATTTTCATGAAGTATTTCGGCTTCAAAAAGGTTGAAAATTTTCACGACAGGATTTCGGCTTTAAAAAAGTCGAACATTTTCATGAAGTATTTCGGCTTCAAAAAAGTTGAACATTTTCATGAAGTATTTGGGCTTCAAAAAATTTGAAAATTTTCAGGAAGAAATTCGGCTTCATAAAAGTTGAAAATTTTCATGAAGTATTTGGGCTTTAAAAAAGTTTAAAATTTTCATGAAGTATTTCAGCTTCAAAAAAGTTGAAAATTTTCATGAAAAGATTTCGGCTTCAAAAAAGTTGAAAATTTTCATGAAAAGATTTCGGCTTCAAAAAAGTTGAAAATTTTCATGAAAAGATTTCGGCTTGAAAAAAGTTGAAAATTTTCATGAAAAGATTTCGGCTTCAAAAAAGTTGAAAATTTTCACGACAGGATTTCGGCTTTAAAAAAGTTGAAAATTTTCATGAAAAGATTTCGGCTTCAAAAAAGTTGAAAATTTTCACGACAGGATTTCGGCTTTAAAAAAGTCGAACATTATCATGAAGTATTTCAGCTTCTAAAAAGTTGAAAATTTTCATGAAAAGATTTCGGCTTCAAAAAAATTGAAAATTTTCATGAAAAGATTTCGGCTTCAAAAAAGTTGAAAATTTTCAAGAAAAGATTTCGGCTTCAAAAAAGTTGAAAATTTTCACGACAGGATTTCGGCTTTAAAAAAGTCGAACATTTTCATGAAGTATTTCGGCTTCAAAAAGGTTGCAAATTTTCACGACAGGATTTCGGCTTTAAAAAAGTCGAACATTTTCATGAAGTATTTCGGCTTCAAAAAAGTCGAACATTTTCATGAAGTATTTCGGCTTCAAAAAGGTTGAAAATTTTCACGACAGGATTTCGGCTTTAAAAAAGTCGAACATTTTCATGAAGTATTTCGGCTTCAAAAAAGTTGAACATTTTCATGAAGTATTTGGGCTTCAAAAAATTTGAAAATTTTCAGGAAGAAATTCGGCTTCATAAAAGTTGAAAATTTTCATGAAGTATTTGGGCTTTAAAAAAGTTGAAAATTTTCATGAAGTATTTCAGCTTCAAAAAAGTTGAAAATTTTCATGAAAAGATTTCGGCTTCAAAAAAGTTGAAAATTTTCATGAAAAGATTTCGGCTTGAAAAAAGTTGAAAATTTTCATGAAAAGATTTCGGCTTCAAAAAAGTTGAAAATTTTCACGACAGTATTTCGGCTTTAAAAAAGTTGAAAATTTTCATGAAAAGATTTCGGCTTCAAAAAAGTTGAAAATTTTCATGAAAAGATTTCGGCTTCAAAAAAGTTGAAAATTTTCATGAAAAGATTTCGGCTTGAAAAAAGTTGAAAATTTTCATGAAAAGATTTCGGCTTCAAAAAAGTTGAAAATTTTCACGACAGGATTTCGGCTTTAAAAAAGTTGAAAATTTTCATGAAAAGATTTCGGCTTCAAAAAAGTTGAAAATTTTCACGACAGGATTTCGGCTTTAAAAAAGTCGAACATTTTCATGAAGTATTTCAGCTTCTAAAAAGTTGAAAATTTTCATGAAAAGATTTCGGCTTCAAAAAAGTTGAAAATTTTCATGAAAAGATTTCGGCTTCAAAAAAGTTGAAAATTTTCAAGAAAAGATTTCGGCTTCAAAAAAGTTGAAAATTTTCACGACAGGATTTCGGCTTTAAAAAAGTCGAACATTTTCATGAAGTATTTCGGCTTCAAAAAGGTTGCAAATTTTCACGACAGGATTTCGGCTTTAAAAAAGTCGAACATTTTCATGAAGTATTTCGGCTTCAAAAAAGTCGAACATTTTCATGAAGTATTTCGGCTTCAAAAAGGTTGAAAATTTTCACGACAGGATTTCGGCTTTAAAAAAGTCGAACATTTTCATGAAGTATTTCGGCTTCAAAAAAGTTGAACATTTTCATGAAGTATTTGGGCTTCAAAAAATTTGAAAATTTTCAGGAAGAAATTCGGCTTCATAAAAGTTGAAAATTTTCATGAAGTATTTGGGCTTTAAAAAAGTTTAAAATTTTCATGAAGTATTTCAGCTTCAAAAAAGTTGAAAATTTTCATGAAAAGATTTCGGCTTCAAAAAAGTTGAAAATTTTCATGAAAAGATTTCGGCTTGAAAAAAGTTGAAAATTTTCATGAAAAGATTTCGGCTTCAAAAAAGTTGAAAATTTTCATGAAAAGATTTCGGCTTCAAAAAAGTTGAAAATTTTCATGAAAAGATTTCGGCTTGAAAAAAGTTGAACATTTTCATGAAAAGATTTCGGCTTCAAAAAAGTTGAAAATTTTCACGACAGGATTTCGGCTTTAAAAAAGTTGAAAATTTTCATGAAAAGATTTCGGCTTCAAAAAAGTTGAAAATTTTCACGACAGGATTTCGGCTTTAAAAAAGTTGAAAATTTTCACGACAGGATTTCGGCTTTAAAAAAGTCGAACATTTTCATGAAGTATTTCAGCTTCTAAAAAGTTGAAAATTTTCATGAAAAGATTTCGGCTTCAAAAAAGTTGAAAATTTTCATGAAAAGATTTCGGCTTCAAAAAAGTTGAAAATTTTCAAGAAAAGATTTCGGCTTCAAAAAAGGTGAAAATTTTCACGACAGGATTTCGGCTTTAAAAAAGTCGAACATTTTCATGAAGTATTTCGGCTTCAAAAAGGTTGCAAATTTTCACGACAGGATTTCGGCTTTAAAAAAGTCGAACATTTTCATGAAGTATTTCGGCTTCAAAAAGGTTGAAAATTTTCACGACAGGATTTCGGCTTTAAAAAAGTCGAACATTTTCATGAAGTATTTCGGCTTCAAAAAAGTTGAACATTTTCATGAAGTATTTGGGCTTCAAAAAATTTGAAAATTTTCAGGAAGAAATTCGGCTTCATAAAAGTTGAAAATTTTCATGAAGTATTTGGGCTTTAAAAAAGTTTAAAATTTTCATGAAGTATTTCAGCTTCAAAAAAGTTGAAAATTTTCATGAAAAGATTTCGGCTTCAAAAAAGTTGAAAATTTTCATGAAAAGATTTCGGCTTGAAAAAAGTTGAAAATTTTCATGAAAAGATTTCGGCTTCAAAAAAGTTGAAAATTTTCACAACAGGTTTTCGGCTTTAAAAAAGTCGAACATTTTCATGAAGTATTTCAGCTTCTAAAAAGTTGAAAATTTTCATGAAAAGATTTCGGCTTCAAAAAAGTTGAAAATTTTCAAGAAAAGATTTCGGCTTCAAAAAAGTTGAAAATTTTCACGACAGGATTTCGGCTTTAAAAAAGTCGAACATTTTCATGAAGTATTTGGGCTTCAAAAAATTTGAAAATTTTCAGGAAGAAATTCGGCTTCATAAAAGTTGAAAATTTTCATGAAGTATTTGGGCTTTAAAAAAGTTTAAAATTTTCATGAAGTATTTCAGCTTCAAAAAAGTTGAAAATTTTCATGAAAAGATTTCGGCTTCAAAAAAGTTGAAAATTTTCATGAAAAGATTTCGGCTTGAAAAAAGTTGAAAATTTTCATGAAAAGATTTCGGCTTCAAAAAAGTTGAAAATTTTCACGACAGTATTTCGGCTTTAAAAAATTTGAAAATTTTCATGAAAAGATTTCGGCTTCAAAAAAGTTGAAAATTTTCATGAAAAGATTTCGGCTTCAAAAAAGTTGAAAATTTTCACGACAGGATTTCGGCTTTAAAAAAGTCGAACATTTTCATGAAGTATTTGGGCTTCAAAAAAGTTGAAAATTTTCACGACAGGATTTCGGCTTTAAAAAAGTCGAACATTTTCATGAAGTATTTCGGCTTCAAAAAGGTTGAAAATTTTCACGACAGGATTTCGGCTTTAAAAAAGTCGAACATTTTCATGAAGTATTTGGGCTTCAAAAAAGTTGAACATTTTCACGACAGGATTTCGGCTTTACAAAAGTCGAACATTTTCATGAAGTATTTAAGCTTCAAAAAAGTTGAAAATTTTCATGAAAAGATTTCGGCTTCAAAAAAGTTGAAAATTTTCATGAAAAGATTTCGGCTTCAAAAAAGTTGAAAATTTTCACGAAAGGATTTCGGCTTTAAAAAGGTCGAACATTTTCATGAAGTATTTCAGCTTCTAAAATGTTGAAAATTTTCATGAAAAGATTTTGGCTTCAAAAAAGTTGAAAATTTTCATGAAAAGATTTCGGCTTCAAAAAAGTTGAAAATTTTCATGAAAAGATTTCGGCTTCAAAAATGTTGAAAATTTTCGCGCCAGTATTTCGGCTTTAAAAAAGTCGAACATTTTCATGAAGTATTTGGGCTTCAAAAAATTTGAAAATTTTCAGGAAGAAATTCGGCTTCATAAAAGTTGAAAATTTTCATGAAGTATTTGGGCTTTAAAAAAGTTTAAAATTTTCATGAAGTATTTCAGCTTCAAAAAAGTTGAAAATTTTCATGAAAAGATTTCGGCTTCAAAAAAGTTGAAAATTTTCATGAAAAGATTTCGACTTGAAAAAAGTTGAAAATTTTCATGAAAAGATTTCGGCTTGAAAAAAGTTGAACATTTTCATGAAGTATTTCAGCTTCTAAAAAGTTGAAAATTTTCATGAAAAGATTTCGGCTTCAAAAAAGTTGAAAATTTTCAAGAAAAGATTTCGGCTTCAAAAAAGTTGAAAATTTTCACGACAGGATTTCGGCTTTAAAAAAGTCGAACATTTTCATGAAGTATTTGGGCTTCAAAAAAAAAAGAAAATTTTCACAACAGGATTTCGGCTTTAAAAAAGTCGAAAATTTTCATGAAGTATTTCGGCTTCAAAAAAGTTGAAAATATTCATTAAGAAATTCGGCTTCAAAAAAGTTGAAAATTTTCACGACAGGATTTCGGCTTTAAAAAAGTCGAACATTTTCATGAAGTATTTGGGCTTCAAAAAATTTGAAAATTTTCAGGAAGAAATTCGGCTTCATAAAAGTTGAAAATTTTCATGAAGTATTTGGGCTTTAAAAAAGTTTAAAATTTTCATGAAGTATTTCAGCTTCAAAAAAGTTGAAAATTTTCATGAAAAGATTTCGGCTTCAAAAAAGTTGAAAATTTTCATGAAAAGATTTCGGCTTGAAAAAAGTTGAAAATTTTCATGAAAAGATTTCGGCTTCAAAAAAGTTGAAAATTTTCACGACAGTATTTCGGCTTTAAAAAAGTTGAAAATTTTCATGAAAAGATTTCGGCTTCAAAAAAGTTGAAAATTTTCATGAAAAGATTTCGGCTTCAAAAAAGTTGAAAATTTTCACGACAGGATTTCGGCTTTAAAAAAGTCGAACATTTTCATGAAGTATTTGGGCTTCAAAAAAGTTGAAAATTTTCACGACAGGATT
Organism: Labrus mixtus; assembly: GCF_963584025.1. NCBI lineage: Eukaryota > Metazoa > Chordata > Actinopteri > Labriformes > Labridae > Labrus > Labrus mixtus. The sequence goes on along the minus strand of NW_026870083.1, from coordinate 334,078 downwards.
TCGGCTTTAAAAAAGTCGAACATTTTCATGAAGTATTTCGGCTTCAAAAAGGTTGAAAATTTTCACGACAGGATTTCGGCTTTAAAAAAGTCGAACATTTTCATGAAGTATTTGGGCTTCAAAAAAGTTGAACATTTTCACGACAGGATTTCGGCTTTACAAAAGTCGAACATTTTCATGAAGTATTTCAGCTTCAAAAAAGTTGAAAATTTTCATGAAAAGATTTCGGCTTCAAAAAAGTTGAAAATTTTCATGAAAAGATTTCGGCTTCAAAAAAGTTGAAAATTTTCACGAAAGGATTTCGGCTTTAAAAAGGTCGAACATTTTCATGAAGTATTTCAGCTTCTAAAATGTTGAAAATTTTCATGAAAAGATTTTGGCTTCAAAAAAGTTGAAAATTTTCATGAAAAGATTTCGGCTTCAAAAAAGTTGAAAATTTTCATGAAAAGATTTCGGCTTCAAAAATGTTGAAAATTTTCGCGCCAGTATTTCGGCTTTAAAAAAGTCGAACATTTTCAGGAAGAAATTCGGCTTCATAAAAGTTGAAAATTTTCATGAAGTATTTGGGCTTTAAAAAAGTTTAAAATTTTCATGAAGTATTTCAGCTTCAAAAAAGTTGAAAATTTTCATGAAAAGATTTCGGCTTGAAAAAAGTTGAAAATTTTCATGAAAAGATTTCGGCTTGAAAAAAGTTGAAAATTTTCATGAAAAGATTTCGGCTTCAAAAAAGTTGAAAATTTTCACGACAGGATTTCGGCTTTAAAAAAGTTGAAAATTTTCACGACAGGATTTCGGCTTTAAAAAAGTCGAACATTTTCATGAATTATTTGGGCTTCAAAAAAGTTGAAAATTTTCACGACAGGATTTCGGCTTTAAAAAAGTCGAACATTTTCATGAAGTATTTCGGCTTCAAAAAGGTTGAAAATTTTCACCACAGGATTTCGGCTTTAAAAAAGTCGAACATTTTCATGAAGTATTTGGGCTTCAAAAAAAAAAGAAAATTTTCACGACAGGATTTCGGCTTTAAAAAAGTCGAAAATTTTCATGAAGTATTTCGGCTTCAAAAAAGTTGAAAATATTTATTAAGAAATTCGGCTTCAAAAAAGTTGAAAATTTTCACGACAGGATTTCGGCTTTAAAAAAGTCGAACATTTTCATGAAGTATTTGGGCTTCAAAAAATTTGAAAATTTTCAGGAAGAAATTCGGCTTCATAAAAGTTGAAAATTTTCATGAAGTATTTGGGCTTTAAAAAAGTTTAAAATTTTCATGAAGTATTTCAGCTTCAAAAAAGTTGAAAATTTTCATGAAAAGATTTCGGCTTCAAAAAAGTTGAAAATTTTCATGAAAAGATTTCGGCTTTAAAAAAGTTGAAAATTTTCATGAAAAGATTTCGGCTTCAAAAAAGTTGAAAAATTTCATGAAAAGATTTCGGCTTCAAAAAAGTTGAAAATTTTCACGACAGGATTTCGGCTTTAAAAAAGTCGAACATTTTCATGAAGTATTTGGGCTTCAAAAAAGTTGAAAATTTTCACGACAGGATTTCGGCTTTAAAAAAGTCGAACATTTTCATGAAGTATTTCGGCTTCAAAAAGGTTGAAAATTTTCACCACAGGATTTCGGCTTTAAAAAAGTCGAACATTTTCATGAAGTATTTGGGCTTCAAAAAAGTTGAACATTTTCACGACAGGATTTTGGCTTTACAAAAGTCGAACATTTTCATGAAGTATTTCGGCTTCAAAAAAGTTGAACATTTTCATGAAGTATTTGGGCTTCAAAAAAGTTGAAAATTTTCACGACAGGATTTCGGCTTTAAAAAAGTCGAACATTTTCATGAAGTATTTCAGCTTCAAAAAAGTTGAAAATTTTCATGAAGTATTTGGGCTTCAAAAAAGTTGAAAATTTTCACGACAGGATTTCAGCTTTAAAAAAGTTGAACATTTTCATGAAGTATTTCAGCTTCAAAAAAGTTGAAAATTTTCATGAAAAGATTTCGGCTTCAAAAAAGTTGAAAATTTTCATGAAAAGATTTCGGCTTGAAAAAAGTTGAAAATTTTCTTGAAAAGATTTCGGCTTCAAAAAAGTTGAAAATTTTCACGACAGGATTTCGGCTTTAAACAAGTTGAAAATTTTCACGACAGGATTTCGGCTTTAAAAAAGTCGAACATTTTCATGAATTATTTGGGCTTCAAAAAAGTTGAAAATTTTCACGACAGGATTTCGGCTTTAAAAACGTCGAACATTTTCATGAAGTATTTCGGCTTCAAAAAGGTTGAAAATTTTCACCACAGGATTTCGGCTTTAAAAAAGTCGAACATTTTCATGAAGTATTTGGGCTTCAAAAAAAAAAGAAAATTTTCACGACAGGATTTCGGCTTTAAAAAAGTCGAAAATTTTCATGAAGTATTTCGGCTTCAAAAAAGTTGAAAATATTCATTAAGAAATTCGGCTTCAAAAAAGTTGAAAATTTTCACGACAGGATTTCGGCTTTAAAGAAGTCGAACATTTTCAAGAAGTATTTGGGCTTCAAAAAATTTGAAAATTTTCAGGAAGAAATTCGGCTTCATAAAAGTTGAAAATTTTCATGAAGTATTTGGGCTTTAAAAAAGTTTAAAATTTTCATGAAGTATTTCAGCTTCAAAAAAGTTGAAAATTTTCATGAAAAGATTTCGGCTTCAAAAAAGTTGAAAATTTTCACGACAGGATTTCGGCTTTAAAAAAGTCGAACATTTTCATGAAGTATTTGGGCTTCAAAAAAGTTGAAAATTTTCACGACAGGATTTCGGCTTTAAAAAAGTCGAACATTTTCATGAAGTATTTCGGCTTCAAAAAGGTTGAAAATTTTCACCACAGGATTTCGGCTTTAAAAAAGTCGAACATTTTCATGAAGTATTTGGGCTTCAAAAAAGTTGAACATTTTCACGACAGGATTTCGGCTTTACAAAAGTCGAACATTTTCATGAAGTATTTCGGCTTCAAAAAAGTTGAACATTTTCATGAAGTATTTGGGCTTCAAAAAAGTTGAAAATTTTCACGACAGGATTTCGGCTTTAAAAAAGTCGAACATTTTCATGAAGTATTTCATCTTCAAAAAAGTTGAAAATTTTCACGACAGGATTTCAGCTTTAAAAAAGTTGAACATTTTCATGAAGTATTTCAGCTTCAAAAAAGTTGAAAATTTTCATGAAAAGATTTCGGCTTCAAAAAAGTTGAAAATTTTCATGAAAAGATTTCGGCTTGAAAAAAGTTGAAAATTTTCTTGAAAAGATTTCGGCTTCAAAAAAGTTGAAAATTTTCACGACAGGATTTCGGCTTTAAACAAGTTGAAAATTTTCACGACAGGATTTCGGCTTTAAAAAAGTCGAACATTTTCATGAATTATTTGGGCTTCAAAAAAGTTGAAAATTTTCACGACAGGATTTCGGCTTTAAAAAAGTCGAACATTTTCATGAAGTATTTCGGCTTCAAAAAGGTTGAAAATTTTCACGACAGGATTTCGGCTTTAAAAAAGTCGAACATTTTCATGAAGTATTTGGGCTTCAAAAAAGTTGAACATTTTCACGACAGGATTTCGGCTTTACAAAAGTCGAACATTTTCATGAAGTATTTCGGCTTCAAAAAAGTTGAACATTTTCATGAAGTATTTGGGCTTCAAAAAAGTTGAAAATTTTCACGACAGGATTTCGGCTTTAAAAAAGTCGAACATTTTCATGAAGTATTTCAGCTTCAAAAAAGTTGAAAATTTTCATGAAGTATTTGGGCTTCAAAAAAGTTGAAAATTTTCACGACAGGATTTCAGCTTTAAAAAAGTTGAACATTTTCATGAAGTATTTCAGCTTCAAAAAAGTTGAAAATTTTCATGAAAAGATTTCGGCTTCAAAAAAGTTGAAAATTTTCATGAAAAGATTTCGGCTTGAAAAAAGTTGAAAATTTCCTTGAAAAGATTTCGGCTTCAAAAAAGTTGAAAATTTTCACGACAGGATTTCGGCTTTAAACAAGTTGAAAATTTTCACGACAGGATTTCGGCTTTAAAAAAGTCGAACATTTTCATGAATTATTTGGGCTTCAAAAAAGTTGAAAATTTTCACGACAGGATTTCGGCTTTAAAAAAGTCGAACATTTTCATGAAGTATTTCGGCTTCAAAAAGGTTGAAAATTTTCACCACAGGATTTCGGCTTTAAAAAAGTCGAACATTTTCATGAAGTATTTGGGCTTCAAAAAAGTTGAACATTTTCACGACAGGATTTCGGCTTTACAAAAGTCGAACATTTTCATGAAGTATTTCGGCTTCAAAAAAGTTGAACATTTTCATGAAGTATTTGGGCTTCAAAAAAGTTGAAAATTTTCACGACAGGATTTCGGCTTTAAAAAAGTCGAACATTTTCATGAAGTATTTCAGCTTCAAAAAAGTTGAAAATTTTCATGAAGTATTTGGGCTTCAAAAAAGTTGAAAATTTTCACGACAGGATTTCAGCTTTAAAAAAGTTGAACATTTTCATGAAGTATTTCAGCTTCAAAAAAGTTGAAAATTTTCATGAAAAGATTTCGGCTTCAAAAAAGTTGAAAATTTTCATGAAAAGATTTCGGCTTGAAAAAAGTTGAAAATTTTCTTGAAAAGATTTCGGCTTCAAAAAAGTTGAAAATTTTCACGACAGGATTTCGGCTTTAAACAAGTTGAAAATTTTCACGACAGGATTTCGGCTTTAAAAAAGTCGAACATTTTCATGAATTATTTGGGCTTCAAAAAAGTTGAAAATTTTCACGACAGGATTTCGGCTTTAAAAAAGTCGAACATTTTCATGAAGTATTTCGGCTTCAAAAAGGTTGAAAATTTTCACCACAGGATTTCGGCTTTAAAAAAGTCGAAAATTTTCATGAAGTATTTCGGCTTCAAAAAAGTTGAAAATATTCATTAAGAAATTCGGCTTCAAAAAAGTTGAAAATTTTCACGACAGGATTTCGGCTTTAAAGAAGTCGAACATTTTCAAGAAGTATTTGGGCTTCAAAAAATTTGAAAATTTTCAGGAAGAAATTCGGCTTCATAAAAGTTGAAAATTTTCATGAAGTATTTGGGCTTTAAAAAAGTTTAAAATTTTCATGAAGTATTTCAGCTTCAAAAAAGTTGAAAATTTTCATGAAAAGATTTCGGCTTCAAAAAAGTTGAAAATTTTCACGACAGGATTTCGGCTTTAAAAAAGTCGAACATTTTCATGAAGTATTTGGGCTTCAAAAAAGTTGAAAATTTTCACGACAGGATTTCGGCTTTAAAAAAGTCGAACATTTTCATGAAGTATTTCGGCTTCAAAAAGGTTGAAAATTTTCACCACAGGATTTCGGCTTTAAAAAAGTCGAACATTTTCATGAAGTATTTGGGCTTCAAAAAAGTTGAACATTTTCACGACAGGATTTCGGCTTTACAAAAGTCGAACATTTTCATGAAGTATTTCGGCTTCAAAAAAGTTGAACATTTTCATGAAGTATTTGGGCTTCAAAAAAGTTGAAAATTTTCACGACAGGATTTCGGCTTTAAAAAAGTCGAACATTTTCATGAAGTATTTCAGCTTCAAAAAAGTTGAAAATTTTCATGAAGTATTTGGGCTTCAAAAAAGTTGAAAATTTTCACGACAGGATTTCAGATTTAAAAAAGTTGAACATTTTCATGAAGTATTTCAGCTTCAAAAAAGTTGAAAATTTTCATGAAAAGATTTCGGCTTCAAAAAAGTTGAAAATTTTCATGAAAAGATTTCGGCTTGAAAAAAGTTGAAAATTTTCTTGAAAAGATTTCGGCTTCAAAAAAGTTGAAAATTTTCACGACAGGATTTCGGCTTTAAACAAGTTGAAAATTTTCACGACAGGATTTCGGCTTTAAAAAAGTCGTACATTTTCATGAATTATTTGGGCTTCAAAAAAGTTGAAAATTTTTACGACAGGATTTCGGCTTTAAAAAAGTCGAACATTTTCATGAAGTATTTCGGCTTCAAAAAGGTTGAAAATTTTCACCACAGGATTTCGGCTTTAAAAAAGTCGAACATTTTCATGAAGTATTTGGGCTTCAAAAAAAAAAGAAAATTTTCACGACAGGATTTCGGCTTTAAAAAAGTCGAAAATTTTCATGAAGTATTTCGGCTTCAAAAAAGTTGAAAATATTCATTAAGAAATTCGGCTTCAAAAAAGTTGAAAATTTTCACGACAGGATTTCGGCTTTAAAGAAGTCGAACATTTTCAAGAAGTATTTGGGCTTCAAAAAATTTGAAAATTTTCAGGAAGAAATTCGGCTTCATAAAAGTTGAAAATTTTCATGAAGTATTTGGGCTTTAAAAAAGTTTAAAATTTTCATGAAGTATTTCAGCTTCAAAAAAGTTGAAAATTTTCATGAAAAGATTTCGGCTTCAAAAAAGTTGAAAATTTTCACGACAGGATTTCGGCTTTAAAAAAGTCGAACATTTTCATGAAGTATTTGGGCTTCAAAAAAGTTGAAAATTTTCACGACAGGATTTCGGCTTTAAAAAAGTCGAACATTTTCATGAAGTATTTCGGCTTCAAAAAGGTTGAAAATTTTCACCACAAGATTTCGGCTTTAAAAAAGTCGAACATTATCATGAAGTATTTGGGCTTCAAAAAAGTTGAACATTTTCACGACAGGATTTCGGCTTTACAAAAGTCGAACATTTTCATGAAGTATTTCGGCTTCAAAAAAGTTGAACATTTTCATGAAGTATTTGGGCTTCAAAAAAGTTGAAAATTTTCACGACAGGATTTCGGCTTTAAAAAAGTCGAACATTTTCATGAAGTATTTCAGCTTCAAAAAAGTTGAAAATTTTCATGAAGTATTTGGGCTTCAAAAAAGTTGAAAATTTTCACGACAGGATTTCAGCTTTAAAAAAGTTGAACATTTTCATGAAGTATTTCAGCTTCAAAAAAGTTGAAAATTTTCATGAAAAGATTTCGGCTTCAAAAAAGTTGAAAATTTTCATGAAAAGATTTCGGCTTGAAAAAAGTTGAAAATTTTCTTGAAAAGATTTCGGCTTCAAAAAAGTTGAAAATTTTCACGACAGGATTTCGGCTTTAAACAAGTTGAAAATTTTCACGACAGGATTTCGGCTTTAAAAAAGTCGAACATTTTCATGAATTATTTGGGCTTCAAAAAAGTTGAAAATTTTCACGACAGGATTTCGGCTTTAAAAAAGTCGAACATTTTCATGAAGTATTTCGGCTTCAAAAAGGTTGAAAATTTTCACCACAGGATTTCGGCTTTAAAAAAGTCGAACATTTTCATGAAGTATTTGGGCTTCAAAAAAAATAGAAAATTTTCACGACAGGATTTCGGCTTTAAAAAAGTCGAAAATTTTCATGAAGTATTTCGGCTTCAAAAAAGTTGAAAATATTCATTAAGAAATTCGGCTTCAAAAAAGTTGAAAATTTTCACGACAGGATTTCGGCTTTAAAGAAGTCGAACATTTTCAAGAAGTATTTGGGCTTCAAAAAATTTGAAAATTTTCAGGAAGAAATTCGGCTTCATAAAAGTTGAAAATTTTCATGAAGTATTTGGGCTTTAAAAAAGTTTAAAATTTTCATGAAGTATTTCAGCTTCAAAAAAGTTGAAAATTTTCATGAAAAGATTTCGGCTTCAAAAAAGTTGAAAATTTTCATGAAAAGATTTCGGCTTGAAAAAAGTTGAAAATTTTCATGAAAAGATTTCGGCTTCAAAAAAGTTGAAAATTTTCACGACAGCATTTCGGCTTTAAAAAAGTTGAAAATTTTCATGAAAAGATTTCGGCTTCAAAAAAGTTGAAAAATTTCATGAAAAGATTTCGGCTTCAAAAAAGTTGAAAATTTTCACGACAGGATTTCGGCTTTAAAAAAGTCGAACATTTTCATGAAGTATTTGGGCTTCAAAAAAGTTGAAAATTTTCACGACAGGATTTCGGCTTTAAAAAAGTCGAACATTTTCATGAAGTATTTCGGCTTCAAAAAGGTTGAAAATTTTCACGACAGGATTTCGGCTTTAAAAAAGTCGAACATTTTCATGAAGTATTTGGGCTTCAAAAAAGTTGAACATTTTCACGACAGGATTTCGGCTTTACAAAAGTCGAACATTTTCATGAAGTATTTCGGCTTCAAAAAAGTTGAACATTTTCATGAAGTATTTGGGCTTCAAAAAAGTTGAAAATTTTCACGACAGGATTTCGGCTTTCAAAAAGTCGAACATTTTCATGAAGTATTTCAGCTTCAAAAAAGTTGAAAATTTTCATGAAGTATTTGGGCTTCAAAAAAGTTGAAAATTTTCACGACAGGATTTCAGCTTCAAAAAAGTTGAACATTTTCATGAAGTATTTCGGCTTCAAAAAAGTTGAAAATTTTCATGAAAAGATTTCGGCTTCAAAAAAGTTGAAAATTTTCACGACAGGATTTCGGCTTTAAAAAAGTCGAACATTTTCATGAAGTATTTCAGCTTCTAAAAAGTTGAAAATTTTCATGAAAAGATTTCGGCTTCAAAAAAGTTGAAAATTTTCATGAAAAGATTTCGGCTTCAAAAAAGTTGAAAATTTTCAAGAAAAGATTTCGGCTTCAAAAAAGTTGAAAATTTTCACGACAGGATTTCGGCTTTAAAAAAGTCGAACATTTTCATGAATTATTTGGGCTTCAAAAAAGTTGAAAATTTTCACGACAGGATTTCGGCTTTAAAAAAGTCGAACATTTTCATGAAGTATTTCGGCTTCAAAAAGGTTGAAAATTTTCACCACAGGATTTCGGCTTTAAAAAAGTCGAAAATTTTCATGAAGTATTTCGGCTTCAAAAAAGTTGAAAATATTCATTAAGAAATTCGGCTTCAAAAAAGTTGAAAATTTTCACGACAGGATTTCGGCTTTAAAGAAGTCGAACATTTTCAAGAAGTATTTGGGCTTCAAAAAATTTGAAAATTTTCAGGAAGAAATTCGGCTTCATAAAAGTTGAAAATTTTCATGAAGTATTTGGGCTTTAAAAAAGTTTAAAATTTTCATGAAGTATTTCAGCTTCAAAAAAGTTGAAAATTTTCATGAAAAGATTTCGGCTTCAAAAAAGTTGAAAATTTTCACGACAGGATTTCGGCTTTAAAAAAGTCGAACATTTTCATGAAGTATTTGGGCTTCAAAAAAGTTGAAAATTTTCACGACAGGATTTCGGCTTTAAAAAAGTCGAACATTTTCATGAAGTATTTCGGCTTCAAAAAGGTTGAAAATTTTCACCACAGGATTTCGGCTTTAAAAAAGTCGAACATTTTCATGAAGTATTTGGGCTTCAAAAAAGTTGAACATTTTCACGACAGGATTTCGGCTTTACAAAAGTCGAACATTTTCATGAAGTATTTCGGCTTCAAAAAAGTTGAACATTTTCATGAAGTATTTGGGCTTCAAAAAAGTTGAAAATTTTCACGACAGGATTTCGGCTTTAAAAAAGTCGAACATTTTCATGAAGTATTTCAGCTTCAAAAAAGTTGAAAATTTTCATGAAGTATTTGGGCTTCAAAAAAGTTGAAAATTTTCACGACAGGATTTCAGATTTAAAAAAGTTGAACATTTTCATGAAGTATTTCAGCTTCAAAAAAGTTGAAAATTTTCATGAAAAGATTTCGGCTTCAAAAAAGTTGAAAATTTTCATGAAAAGATTTCGGCTTGAAAAAAGTTGAAAATTTTCTTGAAAAGATTTCGGCTTCAAAAAAGTTGAAAATTTTCACGACAGGATTTCGGCTTTAAACAAGTTGAAAATTTTCACGACAGGATTTCGGCTTTAAAAAAGTCGTACATTTTCATGAATTATTTGGGCTTCAAAAAAGTTGAAAATTTTTACGACAGGATTTCGGCTTTAAAAAAGTCGAACATTTTCATGAAGTATTTCGGCTTCAAAAAGGTTGAAAATTTTCACCACAGGATTTCGGCTTTAAAAAAGTCGAACATTTTCATGAAGTATTTGGGCTTCAAAAAAAAAAGAAAATTTTCACGACAGGATTTCGGCTTTAAAAAAGTCGAACATTTTCATGAAGTATTTCGGCTTCAAAAAAGTTGAAAATATTCATTAAGAAATTCGGCTTCAAAAAAGTTGAAAATTTTCACGACAGGATTTCGGCTTTAAAGAAGTCGAACATTTTCAAGAAGTATTTGGGCTTCAAAAAATTTGAAAATTTTCAGGAAGAAATTCGGCTTCATAAAAGTTGAAAATTTTCATGAAGTATTTGGGCTTTAAAAAAGTTTAAAATTTTCATGAAGTATTTCAGCTTCAAAAAAGTTGAAAATTTTCATGAAAAGATTTCGGCTTCAAAAAAGTTGAAAATTTTCACGACAGGATTTCGGCTTTAAAAAAGTCGAACATTTTCATGAAGTATTTGGGCTTCAAAAAAGTTGAAAATTTTCACGACAGGATTTCGGCTTTAAAAAAGTCGAACATTTTCATGAAGTATTTCGGCTTCAAAAAGGTTGAAAATTTTCACCACAAGATTTCGGCTTTAAAAAAGTCGAACATTATCATGAAGTATTTGGGCTTCAAAAAAGTTGAACATTTTCACGACAGGATTTCGGCTTTACAAAAGTCGAACATTTTCATGAAGTATTTCGGCTTCAAAAAAGTTGAACATTTTCATGAAGTATTTGGGCTTCAAAAAAGTTGAAAATTTTCACGACAGGATTTCGGCTTTAAAAAAGTCGAACATTTTCATGAAGTATTTCAGCTTCAAAAAAGTTGAAAATTTTCATGAAGTATTTGGGCTTCAAAAAAGTTGAAAATTTTCACGACAGGATTTCAGCTTTAAAAAAGTTGAACATTTTCATGAAGTATTTCAGCTTCAAAAAAGTTGAAAATTTTCATGAAAAGATTTCGGCTTCAAAAAAGTTGAAAATTTTCATGAAAAGATTTCGGCTTGAAAAAAGTTGAAAATTTTCTTGAAAAGATTTCGGCTTCAAAAAAGTTGAAAATTTTCACGACAGGATTTCGGCTTTAAACAAGTTGAAAATTTTCACGACAGGATTTCGGCTTTAAAAAAGTCGAACATTTTCATGAATTATTTGGGCTTCAAAAAAGTTGAAAATTTTCACGACAGGATTTCGGCTTTAAAAAAGTCGAAAATTTTCATGAAGTATTTCGGCTTCAAAAAAGTTGAAAATATTCATTAAGAAATTCGGCTTCAAAAAAGTTGAAAATTTTCACGACAGGATTTCGGCTTTAAAGAAGTCGAACATTTTCAAGAAGTATTTGGGCTTCAAAAAATTTGAAAATTTTCAGGAAGAAATTCGGCTTCATAAAAGTTGAAAATTTTCATGAAGTATTTGGGCTTTAAAAAAGTTTAAAATTTTCATGAAGTATTTCAGCTTCAAAAAAGTTGAAAATTTTCATGAAAAGATTTCGGCTTCAAAAAAGTTGAAAATTTTCATGAAAAGATTTCGGCTTGAAAAAAGTTGAAAATTTTCATGAAAAGATTTCGGCTTCAAAAAAGTTGAAAATTTTCACGACAGCATTTCGGCTTTAAAAAAGTTGAAAATTTTCATGAAAAGATTTCGGCTTCAAAAAAGTTGAAAAATTTCATGAAAAGATTTCGGCTTCAAAAAAGTTGAAAATTTTCACGACAGGATTTCGGCTTTAAAAAAGTCGAACATTTTCATGAAGTATTTGGGCTTCAAAAAAGTTGAAAATTTTCACGACAGGATTTCGGCTTTAAAAAAGTCGAACATTTTCATGAAGTATTTCGGCTTCAAAAAGGTTGAAAATTTTCACGACAGGATTTCGGCTTTAAAAAAGTCGAACATTTTCATGAAGTATTTGGGCTTCAAAAAAGTTGAACATTTTCACGACAGGATTTCGGCTTTACAAAAGTCGAACATTTTCATGAAGTATTTCGGCTTCAAAAAAGTTGAACATTTTCATGAAGTATTTGGGCTTCAAAAAAGTTGAAAATTTTCACGACAGGATTTCGGCTTTCAAAAAGTCGAACATTTTCATGAAGTATTTCAGCTTCAAAAAAGTTGAAAATTTTCATGAAGTATTTGGGCTTCAAAAAAGTTGAAAATTTTCACGACAGGATTTCAGCTTCAAAAAAGTTGAACATTTTCATGAAGTATTTCGGCTTCAAAAAAGTTGAAAATTTTCATGAAAAGATTTCGGCTTCAAAAAAGTTGAAAATTTTCACGACAGGATTTCGGCTTTAAAAAAGTCGAACATTTTCATGAAGTATTTCAGCTTCTAAAAAGTTGAAAATTTTCATGAAAAGATTTCGGCTTCAAAAAAGTTGAAAATTTTCATGAAAAGATTTCGGCTTCAAAAAAGTTGAAAATTTTCAAGAAAAGATTTCGGCTTCAAAAAAGTTGAAAATTTTCACGACAGGATTTCGGCTTTAAAAAAGTCGAAAATTTTCATGAAGTATTTCGGCTTCAAAAAAGTTGAAAATATTCATTAAGAAATTCGGCTTCAAAAAAGTTGAAAATTTTCACGACAGGATTTCGGCTTTAAAAAAGTTGAACATTTTCATGAAGTATTTCAGCTTCAAAAAAGTTGAAAATTTTCATGAAAAGATTTCGGCTTCAAAAAAGTTGAAAATTTTCATGAAAAGATTTCGGCTTCAAAAAAGTTGAAAATTTTCACGACAGGATTTCGGCTTTAAAAAAGTCGAACATTTTCATGAAGTATTTCAGCTTCTAAAAAGTTGAAAATTTTCATGAAAAGATTTCGGCTTCAAAAAAGTTGAAAATTTTCATGAAAAGATTTCGGCTTCAAAAAAGTTGAAAATTTTCACGACAGGATTTCGGCTTTAAAAAAGTCGAACATTTTCATGAAGTATTTGGGCTTCAAAAAAGTTGAAAATTTTCACGACAGGATTTCGGCTTTAAAAAAGTCGAACATTTTCATGAAGTATTTCAGCTTCAAAAAAGTTGAAAATTTTCATGAAAAGATTTCGGCTTCAAAAAAGTTGAAAATTTTCATGAAAAGATTTCGGCTTCAAAAAAGTTGAAAATTTTCACGACAGGATTTCGGCTTTAAAAAGGTCGAACATTTTCATGAAGTATTTCAGCTTCTAAAATGTTGAAAATTTTCATGAAAAGATTTTGGCTTCAAAAAAGTTGAAAATTTTCATGAAAAGATTTCGGCTTCAAAAAAGTTGAAAATTTTCATGAAAAGATTTCGGCTTCAAAAATGTTGAAAATTTTCACGACAGTATTTCGGCTTTAAAAAAGTCGAACATTTTCATGAAGTATTTGGGCTTCAAAAAAGTTGAAAATTTTCACGACAGGATTTCGACTTTAAAAAAGTCGAACATTTTCATGAAGTATTTCGGCTTCAAAAAGGTTGAAAATTTTCATGAAAAGTTTTCGGCTTCAAAAAAGTTGAAAATTTTCATGAAAAGATTTCGGCTTGAAAAAAGTTGAAAATTTTCATGAAAAGATTTCGGCTTCAAAAAAGTTGAAAATTTTCACGACAGGATTTCGGCTCTAAAAAAGTTGAAAATTTTCATGAAAAGATTTCGGCTTCAAAAAAGTTGAAAATTTTCATGAAAAGATTTCGGCTTGAAAAAAGTTGAAAATTTTCATGAAAAGATTTCGGCTTCAAAAAAGTTGAAAATTTTCAAGAAAAGATTTCGGCTTCAAAAAAGTTGAAAATTTTCACGACAGGATTTCGGCTTTAAAAAAGTCGAACATTTTCATGAAGTATTTGGGCTTCAAAAAAAAAAGAAAATTTTCACAACAGGATTTCGGCTTTAAAAAAGTCGAAAATTTTCATGAAGTATTTCGGCTTCAAAAAAGTTGAAAATATTCATTAAGAAATTCGGCTTCAAAAAAGTTGAAAATTTTCACGACAGGATTTCGGCTTTAAAAAAGTCGAACATTTTCATGAAGTATTTGGGCTTCAAAAAATTTGAAAATTTTCAGGAAGAAATTCGGCTTCATAAAAGTTGAAAATTTTCATGGAGTATTTGGGCTTTAAAAAAGTTTAAAATTTTCATGAAGTATTTCAGCTTCAAAAAAGTTGAACATTTTCATGAAAAGATTTCGGCTTCAAAAAAGTTGAAAATTTTCATGAAAAGATTTCGGCTTGAAAAAAGTTGAAAATTTTCATGAAAAGATTTCGGCTTCAAAAAAGTTGAAAATTTTCACGACAGGATTTCGGCTTTAAAAAAGTTGAAAATTTTCATGAAAAGATTTCGGCTTCAAAAAAGTTGAAAATTTTCATGAAAAGATTTCGGCTTCAAAAAAGTTGAAAATTTTCACGACAGGATTTCGGCTTTAAAAAAGTCGAACATTTTCATGAAGTATTTGGGCTTCAAAAAAGTTGAAAATTTTCACGACAGGATTTCGGCTTTAAAAAAGTCGAACATTTTCATGAAGTATTTCGGCTTCAAAAAGGTTGAAAATTTTCACGACAGGATTTCGGCTTTAAAAAAGTCGAACATTTTCATGAAGTATTTGGGCTTCAAAAAAGTTGAACATTTTCACGACAGGATTTCGGCTTTACAAAAGTCGAACATTTTCATGAAGTATTTCAGCTTCAAAAAAGTTGAAAATTTTCATGAAAAGATTTCGGCTTCAAAAAAGTTGAAAATTTTCATGAAAAGATTTCGGCTTCAAAAAAGTTGAAAATTTTCACGACAGGATTTCGGCTTTAAAAAGGTCGAACATTTTCATGAAGTATTTCAGCTTCTAAAATGTTGAAAATTTTCATGAAAAGATTTTGGCTTCAAAAAAGTTGAAAATTTTCATGAAAAGATTTCGGCTTCAAAAAAGTTGAAAATTTTCATGAAAAGATTTCGGCTTCAAAAAAGTTGAAAATTTTCACGACAGTATTTCGGCTTTAAAAAAGTCGAACATTTTCATGAAGTATTTGGGCTTCAAAAAAGTTGAACATTTTAACGACAGGATTTCGGCTTTACAAAAGTCGAACATTTTCATGAAGTATTTCGGCTTCAAAAAAGTTGAACATTTTCATGAAGTATTTGGGCTTCAAAAAAGTTGAAAATTTTCACGACAGGATTTCGGCTTTAAAAAAGTCGAACATTTTCATGAAGTATTTCAGCTTCAAAAAAGTTGAAAATTTTCATGAAGTATTTGGGCTTCAAAAAAGTTGAAAATTTTCACGACAGGATTTCAGCTTTAAAAAAGTTGAACATTTTCATGAAGTATTTCAGCTTCAAAAAAGTTGAAAATTTTCATGAAAAGATTTCGGCTTCAAAAAAGTTGAAAATTTTCATGAAAAGATTTCGGCTTGAAAAAAGTTGAAAATTTTCTTGAAAAGATTTCGGCTTCAAAAAAGTTGAAAATTTTCACGACAGGATTTCGGCTTTAAACAAGTTGAAAATTTTCACGACAGGATTTCGGCTTTAAAAAAGTCGAACATTTTCATGAATTATTTGGGCTTCAAAAAAGTTGAAAATTTTCACGACAGGATTTCGGCTTTAAAAAAGTCGAACATTTTCATGAAGTATTTCGGCTTCAAAAAGGTTGAAAATTTTCATGAAAAGTTTTCGGCTTCAAAAAAGTTGAAAATTTTCATGAAAAGATTTCGGCTTGAAAAAAGTTGAAAATTTTCATGAAAAGATTTCGGCTTCAAAAAAGTTGAAAATTTTCACGACAGGATTTCGGCTCTAAAAAAGTTGAAAATTTTCATGAAAAGATTTCGGCTTCAAAAAAGTTGAAAATTTTCATGAAAAGATTTCGGCTTCAAAAAAGTTGAAAATTTTCATGAAAAGATTTCGGCTTCAAAAAAGTTGAAAATTTTCAAGAAAAGATTTCGGCTTCAAAAAAGTTGAAAATTTTCACGACAGGATTTCGGCTTTAAAAAAGTCGAACATTTTCATGAAGTATTTGGGCTTCAAAAAAAAAAGAAAATTTTCACAACAGGATTTCGGCTTTAAAAAAGTCGAAAATTTTCATGAAGTATTTCGGCTTCAAAAAAGTTGAAAATATTCATTAAGAAATTCGGCTTCAAAAAAGTTGAAAATTTTCACGACAGGATTTCGGCTTTAAAAAAGTCGAACATTTTCATGAAGTATTTGGGCTTCAAAAAATTTGAAAATTTTCAGGAAGAAATTCGGCTTCATAAAAGTTGAAAATTTTCATGGAGTATTTGGGCTTTAAAAAAGTTTAAAATTTTCATGAAGTATTTCAGCTTCAAAAAAGTTGAACATTTTCATGAAAAGATTTCGGCTTCAAAAAAGTTGAAAATTTTCATGAAAAGATTTCGGCTTGAAAAAAGTTGAAAATTTTCATGAAAAGATTTCGGCTTCAAAAAAGTTGAAAATTTTCACGACAGGATTTTGGCTTTAAAAAAGTTGAAAATTTTCATGAAAAGATTTCGGCTTCAAAAAAGTTGAAAATTTTCATGAAAAGATTTCGGCTTCAAAAAGGTTGAAAATTTTCACGACAGGATTTCGGCTTTAAAAAATTCGAACATTTTCATGAAGTATTTGGGCTTCAAAAAAGTTGAACATTTTCACGACAGGATTTCGGCTTTACAAAAGTCGAACATTTTCATGAAGTATTTCAGCTTCAAAAAAGTTGAAAATTTTCATGAAAAGATTTCGGCTTCAAAAAAGTTGAAAATTTTCATGAAAAGATTTCGGCTTCAAAAAAGTTGAAAATTTTCACGACAGGATTTCGGCTTTAAAAAGGTCGAACATTTTCATGAAGTATTTCAGCTTCTAAAATGTTGAAAATTTTCATGAAAAGATTTTGGCTTCAAAAAAGTTGAAAATTTTCATGAAAAGATTTCGGCTTCAAAAAAGTTGAACATTTTCATGAAGTATTTGGGCTTCAAAAAAGTTGAAAATTTTCACGACAGGATTTCGGCTTTAAAAAAGTCGAACATTTTCATGAAGTATTTCAGCTTCAAAAAAGTTGAAAATTTTCATGAAGTATTTGGGCTTCAAAAAAGTTGAAAATTTTCACGACAGGATTTCAGCTTTAAAAAAGTTGAACATTTTCATGAAGTATTTCAGCTTCAAAAAAGTTGAAAATTTTCATGAAAAGATTTCGGCTTCAAAAAAGTTGAAAATTTTCATGAAAAGATTTCGGCTTGAAAAAAGTTGAAAATTTTCTTGAAAAGATTTCGGCTTCAAAAAAGTTGAAAATTTTCACGACAGGATTTCGGCTTTAAACAAGTTGAAAATTTTCACGACAGGATTTCGGCTTTAAAAAAGTTGAACATTTTCATGAATTATTTGGGCTTCAAAAAAGTTGAAAATTTTCACGACAGGATTTCGGCTTTAAAAAAGTCGAACATTTTCATGAAGTATTTCGGCTTCAAAAAGGTTGAAAATTTTCACCACAGGATTTCGGCTTTAAAAAAGTCGAACATTTTCATGAAGTATTTGGGCTTCAAAAAAAAAAGAAAATTTTCACGACAGGATTTCGGCTTTAAAAAAGTCGAAAATTTTCATGAAGTATTTCGGCTTCAAAAAAGTTGAAAATATTCATTAAGAAATTCTGCTTCAAAAAAGTTGAAAATTTTCACGACAGGATTTCGGCTTTAAAGGAGTCGAACATTTTCAAGAAGTATTTGGGCTTCAAAAAATTTGAAAATTTTCAGGAAGAAATTCGGCTTCATAAAAGTTGAAAATTTTCATGAAGTATTTGGGCTTTAAAAAAGTTTAAAATTTTCATGAAGTATTTCAGCTTCAAAAAAGTTGAAAATTTTCATGAAAAGATTTCGGCTTCAAAAAAGTTGAAAATTTTCACGACAGCATTTCGGCTTTAAAAAAGTTGAAAATTTTCATGAAAAGATTTCGGCTTCAAAAAAGTTGAAAAATTTCATGAAAAGATTTCGGCTTCAAAAAAGTTGAAAATTTTCACGACAGGATTTCGGCTTTAAAAAAGTCGAACATTTTCATGAAGTATTTGGGCTTCAAAAAAGTTGAAAATTTTCACGACAGGATTTCGGCTTTAAAAAAGTCGAACATTTTCATGAAGTATTTCGGCTTCAAAAAGGTTGAAAATTTTCACGACAGGATTTCGGCTTTAAAAAAGTCGAACATTTTCATGAAGTATTTGGGCTTCAAAAAAGTTGAACATTTTCACGACAGGATTTCGGCTTTACAAAAGTCGAACATTTTCATGAAGTATTTCGGCTTCAAAAAAGTTGAACATTTTCATGAAGTATTTGGGCTTCAAAAAAGTTGAAAATTTTCACGACAGGATTTCGGCTTTAAAAAAGTCGAACATTTTCATGAAGTATTTCAGCTCCAAAAAAGTTGAAAATTTTCATGAAGTATTTGGGCTTCAAAAAAGTTGAAAATTTTCACGACAGGATTTCAGCTTTAAAAAAGTTGAACATTTTCATGAAGTATTTCGGCTTCAAAAAAGTTGAAAATTTTCATGAAAAGATTTCGGCTTCAAAAAAGTTGAAAATTTTCACGACAGGATTTCGGCTTTAAAAAAGTCGAACATTTTCATGAAGTATTTCAGCTTCTAAAAAGTTGAAAATTTTCATGAAAAGATTTTGGCTTCAAAAAAGTTGAAAATTTTCATGAAAAGATTTCGGCTTCAAAGAAGTTGAAAATTTTCATGAAAAGATTTCGGATTCAAAAAAGTTGAAAATTTTCACGACAGTATTTCGGCTTTAAAAAAGTCGAACATTTTCATGAAGTATTTGGGCTTCAAAAAAGTTGAACATTTTCACGACAGGATTTCGGCTTTACAAAAGTCGAACATTTTCATGAAGTATTTCGGCTTCAAAAAAGTTGAACATTTTCATGAAGTATTTGGGCTTCAAAAAAGTTGAAAATTTTCACGACAGGATTTCGGCTTTAAAAAAGTCGAACATTTTCATGAAGTATTTCAGCTTCAAAAAAGTTGAAAATTTTCTTGAAAAGATTTCGGCTTCAAAAAAGTTGAAAATTTTCACGACAGGATTTCGGCTTTAAACAAGTTGAAAATTTTCACGACAGGATTTCGGCTTTAAAAAAGTTGAACATTTTCATGAATTATTTGGGCTTCAAAAAAGTTGAAAATTTTCACGACAGGATTTCGGCTTTAAAAAAGTCGAACATTTTCATGAAGTATTTCGGCTTCAAAAAGGTTGAAAATTTTCACCACAGGATTTCGGCTTTAAAAAAGTCGAACATTTTCATGAAGTATTTGGGCTTCAAAAAAAAAAGAAAATTTTCACGACAGGATTTCGGCTTTAAAAAAGTCGAAAATTTTCATGAAGTATTTCGGCTTCAAAAAAGTTGAAAATATTCATTAAGAAATTCTGCTTCAAAAAAGTTGAAAATTTTCACGACAGGATTTCGGCTTTAAAGGAGTCGAACATTTTCAAGAAGTATTTGGGCTTCAAAAAATTTGAAAATTTTCAGGAAGAAATTCGGCTTCATAAAAGTTGAAAATTTTCATGAAGTATTTGGGCTTTAAAAAAGTTTAAAATTTTCATGAAGTATTTCAGCTTCAAAAAAGTTGAAAATTTTCATGAAAAGATTTCGGCTTCAAAAAAGTTGAAAATTTTCACGACAGCATTTCGGCTTTAAAAAAGTTGAAAATTTTCATGAAAAGATTTCGGCTTCAAAAAAGTTGAAAAATTTCATGAAAAGATTTCGGCTTCAAAAAAGTTGAAAATTTTCACGACAGGATTTCGGCTTTAAAAAAGTCGAACATTTTCATGAAGTATTTGGGCTTCAAAAAAGTTGAAAATTTTCACGACAGGATTTCGGCTTTAAAAAAGTCGAACATTTTCATGAAGTATTTCGGCTTCAAAAAGGTTGAAAATTTTCACGACAGGATTTCGGCTTTAAAAAAGTCGAACATTTTCATGAAGTATTTGGGCTTCAAAAAAGTTGAACATTTTCACGACAGGATTTCGGCTTTACAAAAGTCGAACATTTTCATGAAGTATTTCGGCTTCAAAAAAGTTGAACATTTTCATGAAGTATTTGGGCTTCAAAAAAGTTGAAAATTTTCACGACAGGATTTCGGCTTTAAAAAAGTCGAACATTTTCATGAAGTATTTCAGCTCCAAAAAAGTTGAAAATTTTCATGAAGTATTTGGGCTTCAAAAAAGTTGAAAATTTTCACGACAGGATTTCAGCTTTAAAAAAGTTGAACATTTTCATGAAGTATTTCGGCTTCAAAAAAGTTGAAAATTTTCATGAAAAGATTTCGGCTTCAAAAAAGTTGAAAATTTTCACGACAGGATTTCGGCTTTAAAAAAGTCGAACATTTTCATGAAGTATTTCAGCTTCTAAAAAGTTGAAAATTTTCATGAAAAGATTTTGGCTTCAAAAAAGTTGAAAATTTTCATGAAAAGATTTCGGCTTCAAAGAAGTTGAAAATTTTCATGAAAAGATTTCGGCTTCAAAAAAGTTGAAAATTTTCACGACAGTATTTCGGCTTTAAAAAAGTCGAACATTTTCATGAAGTATTTGGGCTTCAAAAAAGTTGAACATTTTCACGACAGGATTTCGGCTTTACAAAAGTCGAACATTTTCATGAAGTATTTCGGCTTCAAAAAAGTTGAACATTTTCATGAAGTATTTGGGCTTCAAAAAAGTTGAAAATTTTCACGACAGGATTTCGGCTTTAAAAAAGTCGAACATTTTCATGAAGTATTTCAGCTTCAAAAAAGTTGAAAATTTTCATGAAGTATTTGGGCTTCAAAAAAGTTGAAAATTTTCACGACAGGATTTCAGCTTTAAAAAAGTTGAACATTTTCATGAAGTATTTCAGCTTCAAAAAAGTTGAAAATTTTCATGAAAAGATTTCGGCTTCAAAAAAGTTGAAAATTTTCATGAAAAGATTTCGGCTTGAAAAAAGTTGAAAATTTTCTTGAAAAGATTTCGGCTTCAAAAAAGTTGAAAATTTTCACGACAGGATTTCGGCTTTAAACAAGTTGAAAATTTTCACGACAGGATTTCGGCTTTAAAAAAGTTGAACATTTTCATGAATTATTTGGGCTTCAAAAAAGTTGAAAATTTTCACGACAGGATTTCGGCTTTAAAAAAGTCGAACATTTTCATGAAGTATTTCGGCTTCAAAAAGGTTGAAAATTTTCACCACAGGATTTCGGCTTTAAAAAAGTCGAACATTTTCATGAAGTATTTGGGCTTCAAAAAAAAAAGAAAATTTTCACGACAGGATTTCGGCTTTAAAAAAGTCGAAAATTTTCATGAAGTATTTCGGCTTCAAAAAAGTTGAAAATATTCATTAAGAAATTCTGCTTCAAAAAAGTTGAAAATTTTCACGACAGGATTTCGGCTTTAAAGGAGTCGAACATTTTCAAGAAGTATTTGGGCTTCAAAAAATTTGAAAATTTTCAGGAAGAAATTCGGCTTCATAAAAGTTGAAAATTTTCATGAAGTATTTGGGCTTTAAAAAAGTTTAAAATTTTCATGAAGTATTTCAGCTTCAAAAAAGTTGAAAATTTTCATGAAAAGATTTCGGCTTCAAAAAAGTTGAAAATTTTCACGACAGCATTTCGGCTTTAAAAAAGTTGAAAATTTTCATGAAAAGATTTCGGCTTCAAAAAAGTTGAAAAATTTCATGAAAAGATTTCGGCTTCAAAAAAGTTGAAAATTTTCACGACAGGATTTCGGCTTTAAAAAAGTCGAACATTTTCATGAAGTATTTCAGCTTCAAAAAAGTTGAAAATTTTCATGAAAAGATTTCGGCTTCAAAAAAGTTGAAAATTTTCATGAAAAGATTTCGGCTTCAAAAGAGTTGAAAATTTTCACGACAGGATTTCGACTTTAAAAAAGTCGAACATTTTCATGAAGTATTTCGGCTTTAAAAAAGTTGAAAATTTTCATGAAGTATTTCGGATTCAAAAAAGTTGAAAATTTTCACGACAGGATTTCGGCGTTAAAAAAGTTTAAAATTTTCATGAAGTATTTCATATTCAAAAAAGTTGAAAATTTTCATGAAAAGATTTCGGCTTCAAAAAAGTTGCAAATTTTCATGAAAAGATTTCGGCTTCAAAAAAGTTGAAAATTTTCATGAAAAGATTTCGGCTTCAAAAAAGTTGAAAATTTTCACGACAGGATTTCGGCTTTAAAAATGTCGAACATTTTCATGAAGTATTTCAGCTTCAAAAAAGTTGAAAATTTTCATGAAAAGATTTCGGCTTCAAAAGAGTTGAAAATTTTCATGAAAAGATTTCGGCTTCAAAAAAGTTGAAAATTTTCATGAAAAGATTTCGGCTTCAAAAAAGTTGAAAATTTTCGCGACAGGATTTCGGCTTTACAAAAGTCGAACATTTTCATGAAGTATTTCGGTTTCAAAAAGGTTGAAAATTTTCACGACAGGATTTCGGCTTCAAAAAAGTTGAAAATTTTCATGAAAAGATTTCGGCTTCAAAAAAGTTGAAAATTTTCGCGACAGGATTTCGGCTTTACAAAAGTCGAACATTTTCATGAAGTATTTCGGCTTCAAAAAGGTTGAAAATTTTCACGACAGGATTTCGGCTTCAAAAAAGTTGAACATTTTCATGAAGTATTTGGGCTTCAAAAAAGTTGAATATTTTCACGACAGGATTTCGGCTTTAAAAAAGTCGAACATTTTCATGAAGTATTTCAGCTTCAAAAAAGTTGAAAATTTTCATGAAAAGATTTCGGCTTCAAAAAAGTTGAAAATTTTCATGAAAAGATTTCGGCTTCAAAAAAGTTGAAAATTTTCACGACAGGATTTCGGCTTTAAAAAAGTCGAACATTTTCATGAAGTATTTCAGCTTCAAAAAAGTTGAAAATTTTCATGAAAAGATTTCGGCTTCAAAAAAGTTGAAAATTTTCATGAAAAGATTTCGGCTTCAAAAGAGTTGAAAATTTTCACGACAGGATTTCGACTTTAAAAAAGTCGAACATTTTCATGAAGTATTTCGGCTTTAAAAAAGTTGAAAATTTTCATGAAGTATTTCATATTCAAAAAAGTTGAAAATTTTCATGAAAAGATTTCGGCTTCAAAAAAGTTGCAAATTTTCATGAAAAGATTTCGGCTTCAAAAAAGTTGAAAATTTTCATGAAAAGATTTCGGCTTCAAAAAAGTTGAAAATTTTCACGACAGGATTTCGGCTTTAAAAATGTCGAACATTTTCATGAAGTATTTCAGCTTCAAAAAAGTTGAAAATTTTCATGAAAAGATTTCGGCTTCAAAAAAGTTGAAAATTTTCACGACAGGATTTCGGCTTTAAAAATGTCGAACATTTTCATGAAGTATTTCAGCTTCAAAAAAGTTGAAAATTTTCATGAAAAGATTTCGGCTTTAAAAGAGTTGAAAATTTTCATGAAAAGATTTCGGCTTCAAAAAAGTTGAAAATTTCATGAAAAGATTTCGGCTTCAAAAAAGTTGAAAATTTTCGCGACAGGATTTCGGCTTTACAAAAGTCGAACATTTTCATGAAGTATTTCGGCTTCAAAAAGGTTGAAAATTTTCACGACAGGATTTCGGCTTCAAAAAAGTTGAAAATTTTCATGAAAAGATTTCGGCTTCAAAAAAGTTGAAAATTTTCGCGACAGGATTTCGGCTTTACAAAAGTCGAACATTTTCATGAAGTATTTCGGCTTCAAAAAGGTTGAAAATTTTCATGAAAAGATTTCGGCTTCAAAAAAGTTGAAAATTTTCATGAAAAGATTTTGGCTTCAAAAAAGTTGAAAATTTTCATGAAAAGATTTCGGCTTAAAAAAAGTTGAAAATTTTCACGACAGGATTTCGGCTTTAAAAAAGTCGAACATTTTCATGAAGTATTTCAGCTTCAAAAAAGTTGAAAATTTTCATGAAAAGATTTCGGCGTTAAAAAAGTTGAAAATTTTCATGAAGTATTTCAGATTCAAAAAAGTTGAAAATTTTCATGAAAAGATTTCGGCTTCAAAAAAGTTGAAAATTTTCATGAAAAGATTTCGGCTTCAAAAGAGTTGAAAATTTTCACGACAGGATTTCGACTTTAAAAAAGTCGAACATTTTCATGAAGTATTTCGGCTTTAAAAAAGTTGAAAATTTTCATGAAGTATTTCGGATTCAAAAAAGTTGAAAATTTTCACGACAGGATTTCGGCGTTAAAAAAGTTTAAAATTTTCATGAAGTATTTCATATTCAAAAAAGTTGAAAATTTTCATGAAAAGATTTCGGCTTCAAAAAAGTTGCAAATTTTCATGAAAAGATTTCGGCTTCAAAAAAGTTGAAAATTTTCATGAAAAGATTTCGGCTTCAAAAAAGTTGAAAATTTTCACGACAGGATTTCGGCTTTAAAAATGTCGAACATTTTCATGAAGTATTTCAGCTTCAAAAAAGTTGAAAATTTTCACGAAAAGATTTCGGCTTCAAAAGAGTTGAAAATTTTCATGAAAAGATTTCGGCTTCAAAAAAGTTGAAAATTTTCATGAAAAGATTTCGGCTTCAAAAAAGTTGAAAATTTTCGCGACAGGATTTCGGCTTTACAAAAGTCGAACATTTTCATGAAGTATTTCGGCTTCAAAAAGGTTGAAAATTTTCACGACAGGATTTCGGCTTCAAAAAAGTTGAAAATTTTCATGAAAAGATTTCGGCTTCAAAAAAGTTGAAAATTTTCGCGACAGGATTTCGGCTTTACAAAAGTCGAACATTTTCATGAAGTATTTCGGCTTCAAAAAGGTTGAAAATTTTCACGACAGGATTTCGGCTTCAAAAAAGTTGAACATTTTCATGAAGTATTTGGGCTTCAAAAAAGTTGAATATTTTCACGACAGGATTTCGGCTTTAAAAAAGTCGAACATTTTCATGAAGTATTTCAGCTTCAAAAAAGTTGAAAATTTTCATGAAAAGATTTCGGCTTCAAAAAAGTTGAAAATTTTCGCGACAGGATTTCGGCTTTACAAAAGTCGAACATTTTCATGAAGTATTTCGGCTTCAAAAAGGTTGAAAATTTTCATGAAAAGTTTTCGGCTTCAAAAAAGTTGAAAATTTTCATGAAAAGATTTCGGCTTGAAAAAAGTTGAAAATTTTCATGAAAAGATTTCGGCTTCAAAAAAGTTCAAAATTTTCAAGAAAAGATTTCGGCTTCAAAAAAGTTGAAAATTTTCACGACAGGATTTCGGCTTTAAAAAAGTCGAACATTTTCATGAAGTATTTGGGCTTCAAAAAAAAAAGAAAATTTTCACAACAGGATTTCGGCTTTAAAAAAGTCGAAAATTTTCATGAAGTATTTCGGCTTCAAAAAAGTTGAAAATATTCATTAAGAAATTCGGCTTCAAAAAAGTTGAAAATTTTCACGACAGGATTTCGGCTTTAAAAAAGTCGAACATTTTCATGAAGTATTTGGGCTTCAAAAAATTTGAAAATTTTCAGGAAGAAATTCGGCTTCATAAAAGTTGAAAATTTTCATGGAGTATTTGGGCTTTAAAAAAGTTTAAAATTTTCATGAAGTATTTCAGCTTCAAAAAAGTTGAACATTTTCATGAAAAGATTTCGGCTTCAAAAAAGTTGAAAATTTTCATGAAAAGATTTCGGCTTGAAAAAAGTTGAAAATTTTCATGAAAAGATTTCGGCTTCAAAAAAGTTGAAAATTTTCACGACAGGATTTCGGCTTTAAAAAAGTTGAAAATTTTCATGAAACGATTTCGGCTTCAAAAAAGTTGAAAATTTTCATGAAAAGATTTCGGCTTCAAAAAAGTTGAAAATTTTCACGACAGGATTTCGGCTTTAAAAAAGTCAAACATTTTCATGAAGTATTTCAGCTTCAAAAAAGTTGAAAATTTTTGAGAAAAAGATTTCGGATTCAAAAAAGTTGAAAATTTTCATGAAAAGATTTCGGCTTCAAAAAAATTGAAAATTTTCATGAAAAGATTTCGGCTTCAAAAAAGTTGAAAATTTTCATGAAAAGGATTCGGCTTCAAAAAAGTTGAAAATTTTCATGAAAAGATTTTGGCTTTAAAAAAGTCGAACATTTTCATGAAGTATTTGGGCTTCAAAAAAGTTGAAAATTTTCACGACTGGATTTCGGCTTTAAAAAAGTCGAACATTTTCATGAAGTATTTCGGCTTCAAAAAAGTTAAAAATTTTCATGAAGTATTTCGGATTCAAAAAAGTTGAAAATTTTCATGAAAAGATTTTGGCATCAAAAAAGTTGAAAATTTTCACGACAAGATTTCGGATTCAAAAAATTTGAAAATTTTCATGAAAGTATTTCGGCTTCAAAAAGGTTGAAAATTTTCACGACAGGATTTTGGCTTTAAAAAAGTCGAACATTTTCATGAAGTATTTCGGCTTCAAAAAAGTTGAAAATTTTCACGACAGGATTTCGGCTTTAAAAAAGTCGAACATTTTCATGAAGTATTTCGGCTTCAAAAAAGTTGAAAATTTTCACGACAGGATTTCGGCGTTAAAAAAGTCGAACATTTTCATGAAAAGATTTCGGCTTCAAAAAAGTTGAAAATTTTCATGAAAATGTTTCGGCTTCAAAAAAGTTGAAAATTTTCATGAAAAGATTTTGGCTTTAAAAAAGTCGAACATTTTCATGAAGTATTTGGGCTTCAAAAAAGTTGAAAATTTTCACGACTGGATTTCGGCTTTAAAAAAGTCGAACATTTTCATGAAGTATTTCGGCTTCAAAAAAGTTAAAAATTTTCATAAAGTATTTCGGATTCAAAAAATTTGAAAATTTTCACGACAGGATTTTGGCTTCAAAAAAGTTGAAAATTTTCACGACAGGATTTCGGCTTTAAAAAAATCGAACATTTTCATGAAGTATTTCGGCTTCAAAAAAGTTGAAAATTTTCATGAAAAGATTTCGGCTTCAAAAAAGTTGAAAATTTTCATGAAGTATTTCGGATTCAAAAAAGTTGAAAATTTTCACGACAGGATTTCGGCTTTAAAAAAGTCGAACATTTTCATGAAGTATTTCGGCTTCAAAAAAGTTGAAAATTTTCATGAAAAGATTTCGGCTTCAAAAAAGTTGAAAATTTTCATGAAGTATTTCGGATTCAAAAAAGTTGAAAATTTTCACGACAGGATTTCGGATTCAAAAAATTTGAAAATTTTCATGAAAGTATTTCGGCTTCAAAAAGGTTGAAAATTTTCACGACAGGATTTTGGCTTTAAAAAAGTCGAACATTTTCATGAAGTATTTCGGCTTCAAAAAAGTTGAAAATTTTCACGACAGGATTTTGGCTTTAAAAAAGTCGAACATTTTCATGAAGTATTTCGGCTTCAAAAAAGTTGAAAATTTTCACGACAGGATTTCGGCGTTAAAAAAGTCGAACATTTTCATGAAAAGATTTCGGCTTCAAAAAAGTTGAAAATTTTCATGAAAAGATTTCGGCTTCAAAAAAGTTGAAAATTTTCACGAAAAGATTTTGGCTTCAAAAAAGTTGAAAATTTTCACGACAGGATTTCGGCTTTAAAAAAGTCGAACATTTTCATGAAAAGATTTCGGCTTCAAAAAAGTTGAAAATTTTCATGAAAATGTTTCGGCTTCAAAAAAGTTGAAAATTTTCATGAAAAGATTTTGGCTTTAAAAAAGTCGAACATTTTCATGAAGTATTTGGGCTTCAAAAAAGTTGAAAATTTTCACGACTGGATTTCGGCTTTAAAAAAGTCGAACATTTTCATGAAGTATTTCGGCTTCAAAAAAGTTAAAAATTTTCATGAAGTATTTCGGATTCAAAAAATTTGAAAATTTTCACGACAGGATTTTGGCTTCAAAAAAGTTGAAAATTTTCACGACAGGATTTCGGCTTTAAAAAAATCGAACATTTTCATGAAGTATTTCGGCTTCAAAAAAGTTGAAAATTTTCATGAAAAGATTTCGGCTTCAAAAAAGTTGAAAATTTTCATGAAGTATTTCGGATTCAAAAAAGTTGAAAATTTTCACGACAGGATTTCGGCTTTAAAAAAGTCGAACATTTTCATGAAGTATTTCGGCTTCAAAAAAGTTGAAAATTTTCACGACAGGATTTCGGATTCAAAAAATTTGAAAATTTTCATGAAAGTATTTCGGCTTCAAAAAGGTTGAAAATTTTCACGACAGGATTTTGGCTTTAAAAAAGTCGAACATTTTCATGAAGTATTTCGGCTTCAAAAAAGTTGAAAATTTTCACGACAGGATTTTGGCTTTAAAAAAGTCGAACATTTTCATGAAGTATTTCGGCTTCAAAAAAGTTGAAAATTTTCACGACAGGATTTCGGCGTTAAAAAAGTCGAACATTTTCATGAAAAGATTTCGGCTTCAAAAAAGTTGAAAATTTTCATGAAAAGATTTCGGCTTCAAAAAAGTTGAAAATTTTCACGAAAAGATTTTGGCTTCAAAAAAGTTGAAAATTTTCACGACAGGATTTCGGCTTTAAAAAAGTCGAACATTTTCATGAAAAGATTTCGGCTTCAAAAAAGTTGAAAATTTTCATGAAAATGTTTCGGCTTCAAAAAAGTTGAAAATTTTCATGAAAAGATTTTGGCTTTAAAAAAGTCGAACATTTTCATGAAGTATTTGGGCTTCAAAAAAGTTGAAAATTTTCACGACTGGATTTCGGCTTTAAAAAAGTCGAACATTTTCATGAAGTATTTCGGCTTCAAAAAAGTTAAAAATTTTCATGAAGTATTTCGGATTCAAAAAATTTGAAAATTTTCACGACAGGATTTTGGCTTCAAAAAAGTTGAAAATTTTCACGACAGGATTTCGGCTTTAAAAAAATCGAACATTTTCATGAAGTATTTCGGCTTCAAAAAAGTTGAAAATTTTCATGAAAAGATTTCGGCTTCAAAAAAGTTGAAAATTTTCATGAAGTATTTCGGATTCAAAAAAGTTGAAAATTTTCACGACAGGATTTCGGCTTTAAAAAAGTCGAACATTTTCATGAAGTATTTCGGCTTCAAAAAAGTTGAAAATTTTCACGACAGGATTTCGGATTCAAAAAATTTGAAAATTTTCATGAAAGTATTTCGGCTTCAAAAAGGTTGAAAATTTTCACGACAGGATTTTGGCTTTAAAAAAGTCGAACATTTTCATGAAGTATTTCGGCTTCAAAAAAGTTGAAAATTTTCACGACAGGATTTTGGCTTTAAAAAAGTCGAACATTTTCATGAAGTATTTCGGCTTCAAAAAAGTTGAAAATTTTCACGACAGGATTTCGGCGTTAAAAAAGTCGAACATTTTCATGAAAAGATTTCGGCTTCAAAAAAGTTGAAAATTTTCATGAAAAGATTTCGGCTTCAAAAAAGTTGAAAATTTTCACGAAAAGATTTTGGCTTCAAAAAAGTTGAAAATTTTCACGACAGGATTTCGGCTTTAAAAAAGTCGAACATTTTCATGAAAAGATTTCGGCTTCAAAAAAGTTGAAAATTTTCATGAAAATGTTTCGGCTTCAAAAAAGTTGAAAATTTTCATGAAAAGATTTTGGCTTTAAAAAAGTCGAACATTTTCATGAAGTATTTGGGCTTCAAAAAAGTTGAAAATTTTCACGTCTGGATTTCGGCTTTAAAAAAGTCGAACATTTTCATGAAGTATTTCGGCTTCAAAAAAGTTAAAAATTTTCATGAAGTATTTCGGATTCAAAAAAGTTGAAAATTTTCATGAAAAGATTTTGGCATCAAAAAAGTTGAAAATTTTCACGACAAGATTTCGGATTCAAAAAATTTGAAAATTTTCATGAAATATTTCGGCTTCAAAAAGGTTGAAAATTTTCACGACAGGATTTTGGCTTTAAAAAAGTCGAACATTTTCATGAAAGTATTTCGGCTTCAAAAAGGTTGAAAATTTTCACGACAGGATTTTGGCTTTAAAAAAGTCGAACATTTTCATGAAGTATTTCGGCTTCAAAAAAGTTGAAAATTTTCACGACAAGATTTCGGCTTTAAAAAAGTCGAACATTTTCATGAAGTATTTCGGATTCAAAAAAGTTGAAAATTTTCACGACAGGATTTCGGCTTCAAAAAAGTTGAAAATTTTCATGAAAAGATTTCGGCTTCAAAAAAGTTGAAAATTTTCATGAAAAGATTTTGGCATCAAAAAAGTTGAAAATTTTCACGACAGGATTTCGGCTTTAAAAAAGTCGAACATTTTCATGAAGTATTTTGGCTTCAAAAAAGTTGAAAATTTTAATGAAGTATTTCGGATTCAAAAAAGTTGAAAATTTTCACGACAGGATTTTGGTTTTAAAAAAGTCGAACATTTTCATGAAGTATTTGGACTTCAAAAAAGTTGAAAATTTTCACGACAGGATTTCGGCTTTAAAAAAGTCGAACATTTTCATGAAGTATTTCGGCTTCAAAAAAGTTAAAAATTTTCATGAAGTATTTCGGATTCAAAAAAGTTGAAAATTTTCACGACAGGATTTTGGCTTCAAAAAAGTTGAAAATTTTCACGACAGGATTTCGGCTTTAAAAAAGTCGAACATTTTCATGAAGTATTTCGGCTTCAAAAAAGTTGAAAATTTTCATGAAAAGATTTCGGCTTCAAAAAAGTTGAAAATTTTCATGAAGTATTTCGGATTCAAAAAAGTTGAAAATTTTCACGACAGGATTTCGGATTCAAAAAATTTGAAAATTTTCATGAAAGTATTTCGGCTTCAAAAAGGTTGAAAATTTTCACGACAGGATTTTGGCTTTAAAAAAGTCGAACATTTTCATGAAGTATTTCGGCTTCAAAAAAGTTGAAAATTTTCACGACAGGATTTTGGCTTTAAAAAAGTCGAACATTTTCATGAAGTATTTCGGCTTCAAAAAAGTTGAAAATTTTCACGACAGGATTTCGGCGTTAAAAAAGTCGAACATTTTCATGAAAAGATTTCGGCTTCAAAAAAGTTGAAAATTTTCATGAAAAGATTTCGGCTTCAAAAAAGTTGAAAATTTTCACGAAAAGATTTTGGCTTCAAAAAAGTTGAAAATTTTCACGACAGGATTTCGGCTTTAAAAAAGTCGAACATTTTCATGAAAAGATTTCGGCTTCAAAAAAGTTGAAAATTTTCATGAAAATGTTTCGGCTTCAAAAAAGTTGAAAATTTTCATGAAAAGATTTTGGCTTTAAAAAAGTCGAACATTTTCATGAAGTATTTGGGCTTCAAAAAAGTTGAAAATTTTCACGTCTGGATTTCGGCTTTAAAAAAGTCGAACATTTTCATGAAGTATTTCGGCTTCAAAAAAGTTAAAAATTTTCATGAAGTATTTCGGATTCAAAAAAGTTGAAAATTTTCATGAAAAGATTTTGGCATCAAAAAAGTTGAAAATTTTCACGACAAGATTTCGGATTCAAAAAATTTGAAAATTTTCATGAAATATTTCGGCTTCAAAAAGGTTGAAAATTTTCACGACAGGATTTTGGCTTTAAAAAAGTCGAACATTTTCATGAAAGTATTTCGGCTTCAAAAAGGTTGAAAATTTTCACGACAGGATTTTGGCTTTAAAAAAGTCGAACATTTTCATGAAGTATTTCGGCTTCAAAAAAGTTGAAAATTTTCACGACAAGATTTCGGCTTTAAAAAAGTCGAACATTTTCATGAAGTATTTCGGCTTCAAAAAAGTTGAAAATTTTCACGACAGGATTTCGGCGTTAAAAAAGTCGAACATTTTCATGAAAAGATTTCGGCTTCAAAAAAGTTGAAAATTTTCATGAAAAGGTTTCGGCTTCAAAAAAGTTGAAAATTTTCATGAAAAGATTTTGGCTTTAAAAAAGTCGAACATTTTCATGAAGTATTTGGGCTTCAAAAAAGTTGAAAATTTTCACGACAGGATTTCGGCTTTAAAAAAGTCGAACATTTTCATGAAGTATTTCGGCTTCAAAAAAGTTAAAAATTTTCATGAAGTATTTCGGATTCAAAAAAGTTGAAAATTTTCACGACAGGATTTCGGCTTCAAAAAAGTTGAAAATTTTCATGAAAAGATTTCGGCTTCAAAAAAGTTGAAAATTTTCATGAAAAGATTTTGGCATCAAAAAAGTTGAAAATTTTCACGACAGGATTTCGGCTTTAAAAAAGTCGAACATTTTCATGAAGTATTTTGGCTTCAAAAAAGTTGAAAATTTTAATGAAGTATTTCGGATTCAAAAAAGTTGAAAATTTTCACGACAGGATTTTGGTTTTAAAAAAGTCGAACATTTTCATGAAGTATTTGGGCTTCAAAAAAGTTGAAAATTTTCACGACAGGATTTCGGCTTTAAAAAAGTCGAACATTTTCATGAAGTATTTCGGCTTCAAAAAAGTTAAAAATTTTCATGAAGTATTTCGGATTCAAAAAATTTGAAAATTTTCACGACAGGATTTTGGCTTCAAAAAAGTTGAAAATTTTCACGACAGGATTTCGGCTTTAAAAAAGTCGAACATTTTCATGAAGTATTTCGGCTTCAAAAAAGTTGAAAATTTTCATGAAAAGATTTCGGCTTCAAAAAAGTTGAAAATTTTCATGAAGTATTTCGGATTCAAAAAAGTTGAAAATTTTCACGACAGGATTTCGGCTTTAAAAAAGTCGAACATTTTCATGAAGTATTTCGGCTTCAAAAAAGTTGAAAATTTTCATGAAAAGATTTCGGCTTCAAAAAAGTTGAAAATTTTCATGAAGTATTTCGGATTCAAAAAAGTTGAAAATTTTCACGACAGGATTTCGGATTCAAAAAATTTGAAAATTTTCATGAAAGTATTTCGGCTTCAAAAAGGTTGAAAATTTTCACGACAGGATTTTGGCTTTAAAAAAGTCGAACATTTTCATGAAGTATTTCGGCTTCAAAAAAGTTGAAAATTTTCACGACAGGATTTTGGCTTTAAAAAAGTCGAACATTTTCATGAAGTATTTCGGCTTCAAAAAAGTTGAAAATTTTCACGACAGGATTTCGGCGTTAAAAAAGTCGAACATTTTCATGAAAAGATTTCGGCTTCAAAAAAGTTGAAAATTTTCATGAAAAGATTTCGGCTTCAAAAAAGTTGAAAATTTTCACGAAAAGATTTTGGCTTCAAAAAAGTTGAAAATTTTCACGACAGGATTTCGGCTTTAAAAAAGTCGAACATTTTCATGAAAAGATTTCGGCTTCAAAAAAGTTGAAAATTTTCATGAAAATGTTTCGGCTTCAAAAAAGTTGAAAATTTTCATGAAAAGATTTTGGCTTTAAAAAAGTCGAACATTTTCATGAAGTATTTGGGCTTCAAAAAAGTTGAAAATTTTCACGTCTGGATTTCGGCTTTAAAAAAGTCGAACATTTTCATGAAGTATTTCGGCTTCAAAAAAGTTAAAAATTTTCATGAAGTATTTCGGATTCAAAAAAGTTGAAAATTTTCATGAAAAGATTTTGGCATCAAAAAAGTTGAAAATTTTCACGACAAGATTTCGGATTCAAAAAATTTGAAAATTTTCATGAAATATTTCGGCTTCAAAAAGGTTGAAAATTTTCACGACAGGATTTTGGCTTTAAAAAAGTCGAACATTTTCATGAAAGTATTTCGGCTTCAAAAAGGTTGAAAATTTTCACGACAGGATTTTGGCTTTAAAAAAGTCGAACATTTTCATGAAGTATTTCGGCTTCAAAAAAGTTGAAAATTTTCACGACAAGATTTCGGCTTTAAAAAAGTCGAACATTTTCATGAAGTATTTCGGCTTCAAAAAAGTTGAAAATTTTCACGACAGGATTTCGGCGTTAAAAAAGTCGAACATTTTCATGAAAAGATTTCGGCTTCAAAAAAGTTGAAAATTTTCATGAAAAGGTTTCGGCTTCAAAAAAGTTGAAAATTTTCATGAAAAGATTTTGGCTTTAAAAAAGTCGAACATTTTCATGAAGTATTTGGGCTTCAAAAAAGTTGAAAATTTTAATGAAGTATTTCGGATTCAAAAAAGTTGAAAATTTTCACGACAGGATTTTGGTTTTAAAAAAGTCGAACATTTTCATGAAGTATTTGGGCTTCAAAAAAGTTGAAAATTTTCACGACAGGATTTCGGCTTTAAAAAAGTCGAACATTTTCATGAAGTATTTCGGCTTCAAAAAAGTTAAAAATTTTCATGAAGTATTTCGGATTCAAAAAAGTTGAAAATTTTCACGACAGGATTTTGGCTTCAAAAAAGTTGAAAATTTTCACGACAGGATTTCGGCTTTAAAAAAGTCGAACATTTTCATGAAGTATTTCGGCTTCAAAAAAGTTGAAAATTTTCATGAAAAGATTTCGGCTTCAAAAAAGTTGAAAATTTTCATGAAGTATTTCGGAT
>NW_026870082.1:97500-99016 GCF_963584025.1 Labrus mixtus | reverse complement strand
CTCCTCTTCCTCCTCCCTCTCCTCTTCCTCCTCCTCCTCCTCCTCCTCCTCCTCCTCCCTCTCCTCCTCCTCTTCCTCCTCCTCCTCCTCCCTCTCCTCCCTCTCCTCCTCCTCCTCCTCCTCCTCCTCTCCTCTCCTCCTCTCTTCCTCCTCCTCCTCCTCCCTCTCCTCCTCCTCTTCCTCCTCCTCCTCCTCCCTCTCCTCCCTCTCCTCCCTCCTCTCCTCCCTCTCCTCCTCCTCCTTCCTCCTCCTCCTCCTCCCTCTCCTCCCTCTCCTCCCTCTCCTCCTCCTCCTCCTCCTGGTGACCTTGTAGAAGAGATCAGGGATCATGGATGCTGAAGACTTCAAAACCTGCCTTATCTCCGTTGGTTACAACCTGGTAAAGTCATGAGAACGTCTGTTTGATTAATGAGTCCAGTTTGTGTATCAGTGAAAACATTGTTTATAAATGTCTGATAACTCAGTTCAGAAGAATCCATAGAGCTCTATGAAAAGGTGAAGCTAACCTTTATTTTTACACTTCTTAACGTTGGTGTTCTCTTTGATACTCTTTAAATAAATGTTTGTGCTGAACATAATGTCGTCTCTATCTTCATCATTCCTCTCTGTGGCTCTCAGGGTGAGAACGAGTTCTCTCGCATCATGAGCATCGTGGATCCAAACCGGATGGGCATCGTCACCTTCCAGGCCTTCATCGACTTCATGTCCCGCGAGACGGCCGACACGGACACCGCCGACCAAGTCATGGCCTCCTTCAAAGTGCTGGCTGGAGATAAGGTACAGAGACATGTGGTGGTGGTCTCTCCATCTCTGCGTCTTTAAAGTCTTTATATGTGATGTTTTGATCCAGCAGATGTCGCCCTTGAGCACCAGCATGAAACCAAAACAACTCGCGCTGCATTGTTGTGTTAGCATGCTAATGCTAGCGATCTTTATTCTGCTCGTATCTTCACACTGCATGTAAATTTACCTGAAATGAGCGTGATCTAGAAACACAGTTAAGCAGTGAGTACAGTATGTTATTCTTCTTTTCTCTAGTCCCTCAATTAAACAACTTTTATACACGAGGGAGGAGTCAGCCGGCCGTCCTGGCGATGTAAACAAACTGAAGATAGGACTCTGAAAACTCTGAAAACATCACAGACAGTGGGACTCGGGTGTACACCCATTGTAGACAGTCATGACTCACAGAGTTATTTTCAGAGGAGATACTTGATTTCTATATTTAAAGACTTTAACCATTAACGACCTGTAAATAAAAAGGTTGTGCTGAAAGCTGCATTTCTCTGATTGTCTAAACGATAACTCTTTTTATTTCTACTTTAATAAACTAAAGTCTCCAGACTCCTGCTCGTGTTGTGACCTGTGAGCGTCCAGCTGTTTCTCTAATGTTTCCTTCTTTTCCTCAACAGAACTACATTTTAGCCGATGAGCTGCGCAGGGAGCTTCCTCCGGACCAGGCCGAGTACTGCATGGCCCGCATGGCGCCCTACACGGGGCCGGACGGCGTGCCCGG
>NW_026870082.1:77500-85000 GCF_963584025.1 Labrus mixtus | reverse complement strand
AAATCAAACATATGTACATCAGTTAAATATATATATCTATATATATTATCTAAACATTGACTGGGAAGATGCTTAAAAACCAAAACTACAAAGGAAAATATTTTGGTAGAAAAGAACTGTCAGAGATTTTATGTATTTAAGGTTATAATGTTTGAGCTTTAATTCTATTTAACATAGGTGCAGAGGGTTTTTGAACTGAAAGATGGATGAGCTCAGTGACTACTTAAGATCCAGGCATGTGCCTGAGGAAGACATACAGCGAATGGAACAGGAGAAGGTACTTATATAGGAACTGAATCATATATTAATATTAAAAAACAAAAGTTGAGATCAGCTTCACAAATATGTTTGGCTTTATGCAGGTTGTTCATTAATATAATTGAAAGCACTTTACCAAATAATTAATTAAATATTTATCCCTTTTAGGTTGATACCAGTGTCATAAACCTCATGACAGATGAACAGCTAAGGGATTATCTGCCATCGTATGGTGATCGGCTGGCTGTTTTTGGATACTGCAGACGCAAGGAAAATGAAACCAAGGAGTCGCAAGATGAAGGTTTTTGAGCGGCTTAGAGGAAAACTATCAAGAAGCAAGGGTGATCATGTGCCTGAAAGAGAACATCACACTATCCCAAAGAACGCCCAAAAGAATCAGAGAAAAATTGCGATAGGATGGATGCATTTCAGAGAAGGAGGATTTGTGCAGGTACGCACCAAAAAGGGTGGAGGTACCAAAAAAAAGAACTTGCTAGAAAAGGTTCTCTGCACTTGTTTTTTCCAGATGGAAAAACTGCAGAGGGTACCCTCACTGATTTTGACATTGATTTGACCGATTTTCAGCAGCATCCATTGGACGATACTATCACAGTTGGGGAACTGTATGAAAAGACAAAGTTACCTGTCTTAAATTTCTATTTAACAACCAAGAAGCAAGACATACATCTGGAGGAGGAAGATAGTGATGCAACCACAGAAGGTGAAAACACACACGTTAGATCTGATAACCATCACAGCTCTCCAGCAGAAGCAACAGATGTGGAGATAAATACCCCAGATATCATTTTCGTTGGAAACAGCACAGTATTTACAGATGCAAGAAGTGAGAGTGTGTCCCTTCTCTACACCACGGTTGACCCAACTGATTTACGTAGTTTCCCTGAACATGAAACATTACTTAATTTGGATGTCTTAGAGGATAGTGACATTGTAACTTTCCCCACACAAAGCATCTATGTAAGTGAGTACTCCAGTCTTGATGATACATTGCCTCAGGAACCACCTTTGCCTCCTTCCACGGATATAGGACAGGAACAAGCCCGTCAGAGAGAAGGACTAAAGAAAATTGTTGTTCTTCATCGTGGACAGATTCTTAAAGAACTTATTCAAGTTTTTTCAGAGGAAAGAATCATGGAGGATAACCTTTACTTTCAAGTTATCCTACTGGATGGAATGCTTGAAATAGCGGTGGATGATGGAGGTGTTTTGAGGGATGTCCTGTCAGAATTTTGGAATGACTTCTATGAGCAGTGCACTTTGGGAAATGTCTTCAAAGTGCCATACCTACGGCATGATTTTCGTAAACAAGAATGGGAAAGTGTAGGCCGAATTATCACATTTGGCTGGAAAAAAGAGAAGTACCTTCCTGTAAAACTTGCACCCGTGCTGTTGGAACAAGCTCTTTTGGGCTTTGTGGAGAGTGATATTGTGGGCATCTTTTTCAAGTATGTGTCAGAGTCTGAGCGAGTGATCTTTGAATCATGTCGTTTACATTTTGAAGATGTTGAGCAGGAAGAACTGTTGGAAATTATGGATATTCACAACTGCCGAAGGCTTCCAACAGCAGGTAACATTGAGCAAATCTTGAAGGAGCTTGCTCACCAAAAACTGATTCAGGAGCTTTCTTTTGTGATTAAACATTGGAAGAAAATGCTCATACCTATTAGATCAGAGCTAAAAGGGATTTCAGCAATCTATGAAAAGCTACAACCAACATCACAAAAGATCATGAGATCAATTATTTACCCCAGTACCCAGAATGCCAAGGAGAAACAAATCATTAAGTATGTAAGCACATATCTTAGAGAGTCAGACACCCAGCACCTCTCCTTTTTCCTCAGATTTTGCACTGGATCAGACTTGTTCACATGCAAGAGCATCACTGTCACCTTCTCACAACTTCAGGGATTTCAGAGAAGACCTGTTGCTCATACATGTGGCTGTTTCTTGGAGTTGCCAGTCAGTTATGACAGCTACCCAGAGTTTCGACATGAAATGAACAAAGTCCTAGAAAGCAGTGTGTGGGTAATGGACATTATCTAAGATAAAAAGATTTCAGCCCAAATGTGCTTGACTGACCTCAGAGGCTCAGGATTAGGTTTGTAGGTTTTCAGATGAAATTTGGGTATTAAAGTAATAACTACAGATACCATGTTTTACCGTACTTTAGTATCACAGTTTTAAAAGACCAGTGTGTAGAAATTAGTGACACCTTGTGGTGAGGTTGCTCACTGGCAACCAATAGAATACAACAAAAGAAGACACAACAATCCTGAGTTTCTGATGATTAAACAATAATAACATTTGATTTCTGACTATAAATCTCCCTAAATTCTACCTAGTGGTCCTTTAACATGCTTTCAACATTCTTCTGCTGCCACTTTTAAGTTGTTCATCATTGCTTTCAATTTAAGAAGTTTAAAGAAGTATGTTTCAATGCCGAGTACTGTGAATACCTTTATTAAGTACGATGTTTAAGATTGATGGTGTAGACTTCACCAACAAATTAGTTATTTCAGACAACATATTACGGTTATAACATACATTTCTTGTTCTAATGTCAATGGTAATTTTTGATGAGAGAGAAAAATGGAGGAACTTAACCATCTGTGTTCTCTTTGACACATTTACAACTGGTGTTTGTTGAAGCTTGAAAGCATTTGTTCATCTTATTATACCTTGGCTCCATAACAAAACACAGAACAACAAGCCTCTGTCTTATTTTTGGGAAATCCCCACTTTAAGCTTCACTCTATTGTTGATACATTAGAGAGCTGGCATCTTGCTTTTGCAAATAATTCTAAGTTTACCTATTTATACTTTTTTTTATTGATACATCAGGGTAAAGTCATTATATGTCATGTTTGCATAACCTTTTTTTGTTCCAAATGCACATATTTGTTTTAATTTAAAAAACATTAGCTTATGATAAAAAATCATTATCAAATGAAATATTTGTGTTATTTTCTTGGTACATTCATTATTTTGAGTTCAGAGTTTTTCCAGCACATTTATGTAAGTTATTTCTTTATAACAAAACAGGTACCTTTGATTTAATACTCCTGTCATTTCACATCTCAAGCACTATTTTTTCAGGTGCTGTTATTGTTGGTTATTAAAAGAGAGCAAGGCATTCTCAACTGTTCCATAAGCCAATAACTTCGTTACTGCTATATACTATCTGCTGTATAAATTAGATTACATTGTAGTTAAAATAAAAACAGAGCAGTTTTGTATACTGTGAAATAGAAATGTTTTAATAAAAAAAATGTTTCTAAATGTGTGAATTTGCATTTTTACTCACTTCTTACAAGTAGTCAATGTCAGTTCAACAAAGAACTTTATGCACTGAACATAGTTTGTATATCTTTAATATTTCTTAGGTAACTATTAGCATTCCTCCCAGGTCAAAATACATGTAAGAAAACTGTGTTTGTGAGAAAAACATAAAAAGGGAAATAAAAAGTGACACAGGCCTATGGGAAAGTTAATCATCTAGGTCCAGTTCATTGTTGATCAGCTGCCTAAGTCTGATGTACAGGTTAACTGTTTCAAACACATCATTGGTCAAATTCAGATTATACTCTGACATTAGGTCCACACAGATGTGGAACACATCTTCATCACATGGGAAGTCCTTGAACACACACTCTTCAAGGTAGATTTGAATCTTCTCCATATCCACGTGATGCAAACAATCCCTGCCTCCGTACAGCTGAGGGACTGCATGCAATATGGAGGTACGTCCATGAGGTGAGCGTGAGTTGTGGACTTGACGGACTCTGTGGTTATTCCAAGTCAGAACAACCTCATCAAGTTCTTCCTAGAAGGCACATCATATTTAGTCAGTGCATAACATATAAGCCATTAGTAATTACTGCCCTGGCTCGTAGTCCTGACCCATGGTTGGTTTTTATCTGTGAGATTTGTCCTTGCTTGTGATACAGGGGGCTCGCACAATAATATGAATACCAGTAAATTGTAATTTTTTGGACTGCAACTACTGTTGCAGGCATAATATAACAGCTATCAAAATGTCAAAAAACTGTCTTTATCATATAATTCTAAAATTATTTTATATACAGTATCTGTATATTATATGATATGAATTCATTTGATAATTACCCCAACCATCATGTTTTCTTTGTTGAACACAAAACAAAAAAAATAGTATTTCTTGGTCTCCATACACCATAAAGGCAAT
The DNA here is from genome assembly GCF_963584025.1 of Labrus mixtus. NCBI lineage: Eukaryota > Metazoa > Chordata > Actinopteri > Labriformes > Labridae > Labrus > Labrus mixtus. The sequence goes on along the minus strand of NW_026870082.1, from coordinate 80,517 downwards.
GACTATATCACACATGGTCATTTGTGTCTCTTAAAATATAATTGGGCAATATTTAAATGTGTCACTTACCTGTATTATTTGAAGAAAGCAAAACCGGATCAAGGACTTGTCCAAGAAGTTGTCTGAGAAGTAGCCATCTTCTCTCAGTTTGTCAAACAGGTCAATCCAAAACTGGACACACTCACTTCTCAAGGTTAACCACCATCGTTCTATCCGCTGGTTTCCAGTGCTTGGACCAAAGGTTACACTGTCCGTTTCAGCTTGGTTCTCAGAAAAATGCAAAAACTGCTGCATTTCAGCCATATGGCCATTTTCTGTCCCCAAGTCAAGTCTGATTCTGGCAGGGCAACCACCAGCATTGATCACAGCATCCATATAGTAGCCAGCGATGACCTTTGGGTCATTGTTTGTTTTGTAAGCTTCAAGCCAAATCATCTTCCTGGAAAAACCATCAATGGATCCACTGATTGCAATTCCAAATGGCTTAAGCTTGTCATAGCCATCAATATGCCAAACATAGTTTGGACCACAGCTCCACGCCTCCGCAGTCTGTTTCTTGACCTGACATCAACACCTTCACCATCAAATAACTGCAGCAATACTCGAACTGTAACCAACATTTTTTGTACCCATGTAACCAACATTTTTGGTGCATCCATCTGTAACCATGGCACTGACCAGATGTTTCCAGTTGATTCTCAATAAAGGTTGCCACCTCAGCCACATCAGTTTTATTCTTTCTTCGCCAGAGCTGCTTCTTCCTTAAAATCCTTTCGAGGGTGCGTTTGCTTAGCACTATCCCATGCGAATCCGCTAGCAAAGATAATATTTCATTTGTGGTATAACCACATTTAAAGTAAGTCTCAATGTACTCACAATCCATATCATATTAAATAGCAGCTAGAGCTCACACCAAAGTAAAGCTACTGCTTTGTCTTTAGTAAGTTGTCTTCCTTTCTACTATCCCATAATTATGACTTTTTATCTCATAATTTCGACTTTTTATCTTATCGACTTAATATGGGCAAAGAAAAAAACTCAACAAAGCCAAGTTTTTATTTTTATTTTTTTAACTGGCGGAAATGGGCTTCCATACAAAACAATGATGCAACTTGTTCTTAGTAAAATAAATAAAAATAGCTGAATGTATCAACAGATGAAAGTGTGCAAACAGCTGGAGACATGGTAGGACAATTACAAAGAAACGTTTAGTGCAAAGACTGAATATAATAAGATTTTGAAACATGAAATAGACAGAAGTGATGTAAAGTTTCTCCGTGATTAAAACATGTAAAGACACAGATTTAGAAAGTAAAAAATAGCAGCCCTCAACGCGACAAAACTCTTTTTAAAGCCAAAGACACTTTAAAAATAAATCTGGATATTAGAAGTTTTACAGCATTTTAGTAAGAATATGTTAAATACTTCTAACAGCATCCGTCATTTTCTCATCGCGATCCCTGAGGACGGCTCACACCGGAACTGTGTTCCCGTTCTCACAGCTGTACGGACGACTTAGTGCGACGGACCCGTCCCCGCAGTGACCTGAGCGGTGTGTTTTCTTCAGTAAAATGAAGTTTTAACTGGAAACAAAAGTCATGTTTACTTTGAAGGCGCTGCGGAAGAACAAGACAGTGAGATATGGAGTCCCAATGCTCGTAAATAACTTTTATATTCCGTATTGTAGCTTTGATAAAGTTAGCTAGCACGTTAGCTTTCCGGTTAGCAGGTGGATTTAAGACGTTTCTTTTTAGTTCTGTTTGTATTTTTTAAATATAGTTTAACTGACTCTGAATCTTATTTAAAGCACAAATAATAATTTTGTCACATGAACGTTAGCACGCTGAGATAACAGTTACATCCAAATCTCGTTTGTTTACCAAATCTCTCGAGATTCATAACGGGTTTTACACACAGACCGGAAGTGTCCCAACCAATCAAAGGCTGCAGAACAAATGTTTACATTAATTTACTAACTGACTGAGACCAAAACATACCAGAGACCAATGATGAGACAAGACCATGAATAAAACATCATGTGGTGTCACAGTGTGTCACACAGGGACCAGGTCCAGGTCCAGGACCAGGTCCAGGTCCAGGTCCAGGACCAGGACCAGGTCCAGGTCCAGGTTTACATCCTGATTACCAACTTAAATATGTATGATAAAGCTGTTACACTCTCTCTATTCCTCAGACCGAGGGATAGTTTCATAAATCTATCTATCTACATTTTTAATTTTCTTTTTTTAATTTAAATTATACTGTGTTCACTTTTTATTTGCAATCTTTGCTGCTGTAACACTGTAAATTTCCCCGCTGTGGGATAAATAAAGGATTATCTTATCATAAAGATTCCTGGAACAGAAAAAGCTCAGACGTGTTTCTGATGAAGACAAAACAAACTGATTCACTGTTTTAATGTTTTAACACGAGTCTACAGTTCTGCCCATCAAACACACTGAACAGAACTCTCTGCATGTTTTCAGTTACTCGTAGTCGGAGGTTCCTTCGGACTGCGGGAGTTCACGCAGCTTCGCTACGACGAGCAGAGGATCAGGAAGAAGGTGAGTAGAGAACAAACTCACACATTCACCTGTAAGGAGAGTTACTTGAATAAATGTGACCAGTTTCACCTCCACCATCTTTCCACCATCACATGAAAGCCCTGCAGAGATGAGCTGTGTTCACACTGTGCTGTGGCTCCCCCTGGTGGTCAGAGACAGAACAGTCAGTCAGAGATGAGCTGTGTTCACACTGTGCTGTGGCTCCCCCTGGTGGTCAGAGACAGAACAGTCAGTCAGAGATGAGCTGTGTTCACTCTGTGCTGTGGCTCCCCCTGGTGGTCAGAGACAGAACAGTCAGTCAGAGATGAGCTGTGTTCACACTGTGCTGTGGCTCCCCCTGGTGGTCAGAGACAGAACAGTCAGTCAGAGATGAGCTGTGTTCACTCTGTGCTGTGGCTCCCCCTGGTGGTCAGAGACAGAACAGTCAGTCAGAGATGAGCTGTGTTCACTCTG
>NW_026870082.1:22500-57500 GCF_963584025.1 Labrus mixtus | reverse complement strand
ATTTGCAGTTTGTTTGTTTCATTTGCAGTTTGTTTGTTTCATTTGCAGCTCGTTTGTTGCATTTGCAGCTCGTTTGTTTAATTTGCAGTTTGTTTGTTTCATTTGCAGTTTGTTTCATTTGCAGTTTGTGTTTAATTTGCAGCTCGTTTGTTTCATTTGCAGTTCGTTTGTTTCATTTGCAGTTCGTTTGTTTCATTTGCATCTCATTTGTTTCATTTGCAGTTTGCTTATTTCATTTGCAGTTTGTTTGTTTCATTTGCAATGCCTTTGTTTAATTTGCAGTTCGTTTGTTTAGTTTGCAGCTCGTTTGTTTAATTTGCAGTGCGTTTGTTTCATTTGCAGTTTGTGTTTAATTTGCAGCTCGTTTGTTTAATTTGCAGTTCGTTTGTTTCATTTGCAGTTCGTTTGTTTCATTTGCATCTCGTTTGTTTCATTTGCAGTTTGTTTGTTTCATTTGCAGTTCGTTTGTTTCATTTGCAGTTTGTTTGTTTCATTTGCAGTTCGTTTGTTTCATTTGCAGTTTGTGTTTAATTTGCATCTCGTTTGTTTCATTTGCAGTTTGTTTGTTTCATTTGCAGTTCGTTTGTTTCATTTTCAGCGTATTTGTTTTTACAGCTCGTTTGTTTTTGCAGCTTGTTTGTTTCATTTGCAGCTCGTTTGTTTTTGCAGCTTGTTTGTTTCATTTGCAGCTCGTTTGTTTAATTTGCAGTTCGTTTGTTTCATTTGCAGCTCGTTTGTTTCATTTGCAGTTCGTTTGTTTCATTTGTAGCTCGTTTGTTTTTGCAGCGCGTTTGTTTAATTTGCAGCTCATTTGTTTCATTTGCAGTGCGTTTGTTTCATTTGCAGTTTGTGTTTAATTTGCAGCTCGTTTGTTTCATTTGCAGTTCGTTTGTTTCATTTGCAGTTTGTTTGTTTCATTTGCAGTTCGTTTGTTTCATTTGCAGTTCGGTTGTTTCATTTGCAGCTCGTTTGTTTCATTTGCAGCTCGTTTGTTTCATTTGCAGTTCGTTTGTTTCATTTGCAGAGTGTTTGTTTTTGCAGCTCGTTTGTTTCATTTGCAGTTCGTTAGTTTCATTTGCAGCGTTTTTATTTCATTTGCAGGTCGTTTGTTTCATTTGCAGCGTGTTTGTTTCATTTGCAGTTCGTTTGTTTCATTTGCAGTTTGTTTGTTTCATTTGCAGTTCGTTTGTTTCATTTGCAGCGTGTTTGTTTTTGCAGCTCGTTTGTTTCATTTGCAGCTCGTTTGTTTCATTTGCAGATCGTTTGTTTCATTTGCAGCTCGTTTGTTTCATTTGAAGCTCGTTTGTTTCATTTGCAGCGTGTTTGTTTTTGCAGTTCGTTTGTTTAATTTGCAGCTCATTTGTTTCATTTGCAGCTCGTTTGTTTCATTTGCAGTTTGTTTGTTTCATTTGCAGTTCGTTTGTTTCATTTGCAGCGTGTTTGTTTTTGCAGCTCGTTTGTTTCATTTGCAGCTCGTTTGTTTTTGCAGTTCGTTTGTTTCATTTGCAGCTCGTTTGTATTTGCAGCTTGTTTGTTTCATCTGCAGCTCGTTTCTTTCATTTGCAGTTAGCTTGTTTCATTTGCAATTCGTTTGTTTCATTTGCAGCTCGTTTGTTTCATTTGCAGCTCGTTTGTTTCATTTGCATCTCGTTTGTTTCATTTGCAGTTTGTTTGTTTCATTTGCAGTTTGTTTGTTTCATTTGCAATGCCTTTGTTTCATTTGCAGTTCGTTTTTTTCATTTGCAGCTCGTTTGTTTCATTTGCAACACGTTTGTTTCATTTGCAGCTCGTTTGTTTCATTTGCAGCTCGTTTGTTTCATTTGCAGTTTGTTTGTTTCATTTGCAGTTTGTTTGTTTCATTTGCAGTTTGTTTGTTTCATTTGCAATGCCTTTGTTTCATTTGCAGCTTGTTTGTTTTTCCAGTTTGTTTGTTTCATTTGGAGTTTGTTTCTTTAATTTGCAGTTTGTTTGTTTCATTTGCGGCTCGTTTGTTTCATTTGCAGTTCGTTTGTTTCATTTGCAGTTTGTTTGTTTCATTTGCAGCTCGTTTGTTTCATTTGCACTTCGTTTGTTTCATTTGCAGTTCGTTTGTTTCATTTTCAGTTCGTTTGTTTCATTTGCAGCTTGTTTGTTTTTGCAGCTCGTTTGTTTCATTTGCAGCTTCTTTGTTTTTGCAGCGTGTTTGTTTCATTTGCAGTTTGCTTGTTTCATTTGCAGTTTGTTTGTTTCATTTGCAGTTTGTTTGTTTCATTTGCAGCTCGTTTGTTTCATTTGCAGTTCGTTTGTTTCATTTGCAGCGTGTTTCTTTTTGCAGCTCGTTTGTTTCATTTGCAGTTTGCTTGTTTCATTTGCAGCGCGTTTGTTTCATTTGCAGTTTGTTTGTTTCATTTGCAGTTCGTTTGTTTCATTTGCAGTTTGTTTGTTTCATTTGCAGCGTGTTTGTTTCATTTGCAGTTTGTTTGTTTCATTTGCAGTTCGTTTGTTTCATTTGCAGTTTGTTTGTTTCATTTGCAGTTCGTTTGTTTCATTTGCAGTTTGTTTGTTTCATTTGCAGTTTGTTTGTTTCATTTGCAATGCCTTTGGTTCATTTGCAGTTCCTTTGTTTCATTTGCAGTTCCTTTGTTTCATTTGCAGTTTGTTTGTTTCATTTGCAGCTCGTTTGTTTCATTTCCAGTTTGTTTGTTTAATTTGCAGCTCGTTTGTTTCATTTGCAGTTTGTTTGTTTCATTTGCAATGCCTTTGTTTAATTTGCAGCTCGTTTGTTTCATTTGCAGTTTGTTTGTTTAATTTGCAGCGTGTTTGTTTCATTTGCAGTTTGTTTGTTTCATTTGCAGTTTGTTTGTTTCATTTGGAGTTTGTTTCTTTAATTTGCAGTTTGTTTGTTTCATTTGCGGCTCGTTTGTTTCATTTGCAGTTCGTTTGTTTCATTTGCAGTTTGTTTGTTTAATTTGCAGCTCGTTTGTTTCATTTGCACTTCATTTGTTTCATTTGCAGTTCGTTTGTTTCATTTGCAGTTCGTTTGTTTCATTTGCAGCTTGTTTGTTTTTGCACTCGTTTGTTTCATTTGCAGCTTCTTTGTTTTTGCAGCGTGTTTGTTTCATTTGCAGTTTGCTTGTTTCATTTGCAGTTTGTTTGTTTCATTTGAAGTTTGTTTGTTTCATTTGCAGCTCGTTTGTTTCATTTGCAGTTCGTTTGTTTCATTTGCAGCGTGTTTGTTTTTGCAGCTCGTTTGTTTCATTTGCAGTTTGCTTGTTTCATTTGCAGCGCGTTTGTTTCATTTGCAGTTTGTTTGTTTCATTTGCAGTTCGTTTGTTTCATTTGCAGTTCGTTTGTTTCATTTGCAGTTTGTTTGTTTCATTTGCAATGCCGTTGTTTCATTTGCAGTTTGTTTGTTTCATTTGCAGTTCGTTTGTTTCATTTGCAGTTTGTTTGTTTCATTTGTAGTTTGTTTGTTTCATTTGCAGTTCGTTTTTTTCTTTTGCAGCTCGTTTGTTTCATTTGCAGCACGTTTGTTTCATTTGCTGCTCGTTTGTTTCATTTGCAGCTCGTTTGTTTTATTTGCAGCTCGTTTGTTTCAATTGCAGCGTGTTTGTTTCATTTGCAGTTTGTTTGTTTCATTTGCAATGCCTTTGTTTCATTTGCAGCTCGTTTGTTTTTGCAGTTTGTTTGTTTCATTTGCAGTTTGTTTGTTTAATTTGCAGTTTGTTTGTTTCATCTGCAGCTCATTTGTTTCATTTGCAGTTCTTTTGTTTCATTTGCAGCTCGTTTGTTTCATTTGCAGTTTGTTTGTTTCATTTGCAGTTTGTTTGTTTCATTTGCAATGCCTTTGGTTCATTTGCAGTTCGTTTGTTTCATTTGCAGTTCCTTTGTTTCATTTGCAGTTTGTTTGTTTCATTTGCAGCTCGTTTGTTTCATTTGCAGTTCGTTTGTTTCATTTGCAGTTCGCTTTTTTCATTTGCAATTTGTTTGTTTCATTTGCAGTTTGTTTGTTTCATTTGCAGCTCGTTTGTTTCATTTGCAGTTTGTTTGTTTAATTTGCAGCGTGTTTGTTTCATTTGCAGTTCGTTTTTTTCATTTGCAGCTCGTTTGTTTCATTTGCAGCACGTTTGTTTCATTTGCAGCTCGTTTGTTTTATTTGCAGCTCGTTTGTTTCATTTGCAGCGTGTTTGTTTCATTTGCAGTTTGTTTGTTTCATTTGCAATGCCTTTGTTTCATTTGCAGCTCGTTTGTTTTTGCAGTTTGTTTGTTTCATTTGCAGTTTGTTTGTTTAATTTGCAGTTTGTTTGTTTAATTTGCAGCTTGTTTGTTTCATTTACAGTTCGTTTGTTTCATTTGCAGTTTGTTTGTTTAATTTGCAGCTCGTTTGTTTCATGTGCAGTTTGTTTGTTTCATTTGCAATGCCTTTGTTTAATTTGCAGCTCGTTTGTTTTTGCAGTTTGTTTGTTTCATTTGCAGCTTGTTTGTTTTTGCAGCTTGTTTGTTTCATCTGCAGCTCGTTTGTTTCATTTGCAGTTTGTTTGTTTCATTTGCAGCTCGTTTGTTTCATTTGCAGTTCGTTTGTTTCATTTGCAGTTCGCTTGTTACATTTGCAATTTGTTTGTTTCATTTGCAGTTCGTTTGTTTCATTTGCAGCTCGTTTGTTTCATTTGCAGTTTGTTTGTTTAATTTGCAGCGTGTTTGTTTCATTTGCAGTTCGTTTGTTTCATTTGCAGTTCGTTTGTTTCATTTGCAGCTCGTTTGTTTAATTTGCAGTTTGTTTGTTTCATTTGCAATGCCTTTGTTTCATTTGCAGTTTGTTTGTTTCATTTGCAGTTCGTTTGTTTCATTTGCATCTCGTTTGTTTCATTTGCAGTTCGTTTGTTTCATTTGCAGCTCATTTGTTTCATTTGCAGTTCTTTTGTTTCATTTGCAGCTCGTTTGTTTCATTTGCAGTTTGTTTGTTTCATTTGCAGTTTGTTTGTTTCATTTGCATACCTTTGGTTCATTTGCAGTTCGTTTGTTTCATTTGCAGTTCCTTTGTTTCATTTGCAGTTTGTTTGTTTCATTTGCAGCTCGTTTGTTTCATTTGCAGTTCCTTTGTTTCATTTGCAGTTCGCTTGTTTCATTTGCAATTTGTTTGTTTCATTTGCAGTTTGTTTGTTTCATTTGCAGCTCGTTTGTTTCATTTGCAGTTTGTTTGTTTAATTTGCAGCGTGTTTGTTTCATTTGCAGTTCGTTTTTTTCATTTGCAGCTCGTTTGTTTCATTTGCAGCACGTTTGTTTCATTTGCAGCTCGTTTGTTTTATTTGCAGCTCGTTTGTTTCATTTGCAGCGTGTTTGTTTCATTTGCAGTTTGTTTGTTTCATTTGCAATGCCTTTGTTTCATTTGCAGCTCGTTTGTTTTTGCAGTTTGTTTGTTTCATTTGCAGTTTGTTTGTTTAATTTGCAGTTTGTTTGTTTAATTTGCAGCTTGTTTGTTTCATTTACAGTTCGTTTGTTTCATTTGCAGTTTGTTTGTTTAATTTGCAGCTCGTTTGTTTCATGTGCAGTTTGTTTGTTTCATTTGCAATGCCTTTGTTTAATTTGCAGCTCGTTTGTTTTTGCAGTTTGTTTGTTTCATTTGCAGCTTGTTTGTTTTTGCAGCTTGTTTGTTTCATCTGCAGCTCGTTTGTTTCATTTGCAGTTTGTTTGTTTCATTTGCAGCTCGTTTGTTTCATTTGCAGTTTGTTTGTTTCATTTGCAGTTCGCTTGTTACATTTGCAATTTGTTTGTTTCATTTGCAGTTCGTTTGTTTCATTTGCAGCTCGTTTGTTTCATTTGCAGTTTGTTTGTTTAATTTGCAGCGTGTTTGTTTCATTTGCAGTTCGTTTGTTTCATTTGCAGTTCGTTTGTTTCATTTGCAGCTCGTTTGTTTAATTTGCAGTTTGTTTGTTTCATTTGCAATGCCTTTGTTTCATTTGCAGTTTGTTTGTTTCATTTGCAGTTCGTTTGTTTCATTTGCATCTCGTTTGTTTCATTTGCAGTTTGTTTGTTTCATTTGCAGTTTGTTTGTTTCATTTGCAGTTTGTTTGTTTAATTTGCAGCTTGTTTGCTTCATTTACAGTTCGTTTGTTTCATTTCCAGTTTGTTTGTTTAATTTGCAGCTCGTTTGTTTCATTTGCAGTTTGTTTGTTTCATTTGCAATGCCTTTGTTTAATTTGCAGTTTGTTTGTTTCATTTGCAGCTTGTTTGTTTTTGCAGCTTGTTTGTTTCATCTGCAGCTCGTTTGTTTCATTTGCAGTTTGTTTGTTTCATTTGCAGCTCGTTTGTTTCATTTGCAGTTTGTTTGTTTCATTTGCAGTTTGTTTGTTTCATTTGCAATGCCTTTGGTTCATTTGCAGTTCGTTTGTTTCATTTGCAGTTCCTTTGTTTCATTTGCAGTTTGTTTGTTCCATTTGCAGCTCGTTTGTTTCATTTGCACTTCGTTTGTTTCATTTGCAGTTCGTTTGTTTCATTTGCAGTTCGTTTGTTTCATTTGCAGCTTGTTTGTTTTTGCAGCTCGTTTGTTTAATTTGCAGCTTCTTTGTTTTTGCAGCGTGTTTCTTTCATTTGCAGTTTGCTTGTTTCATTTGCAGTTTGTTTGTTTCATTTGCAGCTCGTTTTTTTCATTTGCAGTTCGTTTGTTTAATTTGCAGCGTGTTTGTTTTTGCAGCTCGTTTGTTTGTTTTTGCAGCTCGTTTGTTTCATTTGCAGTTTGCTTGTTTCATTTGCAGCGCGTTTGTTTCATTTGCAGTTTGTTTGTTTCATTTGCAGTTCGTTTGTTTCATTTGCAGTTCGTTTGTTTAATTTGCAGTTTGTTTGTTTCATTTGCAGTTTGTTTGTTTAATTTGCAGTTTGTTTGTTTCATCTGCAGCTCGTTTGTTTCATTTGCAGTTCTTTTGTTTCATTTGCAGCTCGTTTGTTTCATTTGCAGTTTGTTTGTTTCATTTGCAGTTTGTTTGTTTCATTTGGAGTTTGTTTGTTTCATTTGCAGCTCGTTTGTTTCATTTGCAGTTCGCTTGTTACATTTGCAATTTGTTTGTTTCATTTGCAGTTCGTTTGTTTCATTTGCAGCTCGTTTGTTTCATTTGCAGTTTGTTTGTTTAATTTGCAGCGTGTTTGTTTCATTTGCAGTTCGTTTTTTTCATTTGCAGCTCGTTTGTTTCATCTGCAGCACGTTTGTTTCATTTGCAGCTCGTTTGTTTCATTTGCAGCTTGTTTGTTTTATTTGCAGCTCGTTTGTTTCATTTGCAGCGTGTTTGTTTCATTTGCAGTTTGTTTGTTTCATTTGCAATGCCTTTGTTTCATTTGCAGCTCGTTTGTTTTTGCAGTTTGTTTGTTTAATTTGCAGTTTGTTTGTTTAATTTGCAGTTTGTTTGTTTAATTTGCAGCTTGTTTGTTTCATTTACAGTTCGTTTGTTTCATTTCCAGTTTGTTTGTTTCATTTGCAGTTCGTTTGTTTCATTTGCAGTTTGTTTGTTTCATTTGCAGTTTGTTTGTTTCATTTGCAATGCCTTTGGTTCATTTGCAGTTCCTTTGTTTCATTTGCAGTTCCTTTGTTTCATTTGCAGTTTGTTTGTTTCATTTGCAGCTCGTTTGTTTCATTTCCAGTTTGTTTGTTTAATTTGCAGCTCGTTTGTTTCATTTGCAGTTTGTTTGTTTCATTTGCAATGCCTTTGTTTAATTTGCAGCTCGTTTGTTTCATTTGCAGTTTGTTTGTTTAATTTGCAGCGTGTTTGTTTCATTTGCAGTTTGTTTGTTTCATTTGCAGTTTGTTTGTTTCATTTGGAGTTTGTTTCTTTAATTTGCAGTTTGTTTGTTTCATTTGCGGCTCGTTTGTTTCATTTGCAGTTCGTTTGTTTCATTTGCAGTTTGTTTGTTTACTTTGCAGCTCGTTTGTTTCATTTGCAGCTTGTTTGTTTTTGCAGCTCGTTTGTTTCATTTGCAGCTTCTTTGTTTTTGCAGCGTGTTTGTTTCATTTGCAGTTTGCTTGTTTCATTTGCAGTTTGTTTGTTTCATTTGCAGCTTGTTTGTTTCATTTACAGTTCGTTTGTTTCATTTGCAGTTTGTTTGTTTAATTTGCAGCTCGTTTGTTTCATTTGCAGTTTGTTTGTTTCATTTGCAATGCCTTTGTTTAATTTGCAGCTCGTTTGTTTTTGCAGTTTGTTTGTTTCATTTGCAGCTTGTTTGTTTTTGCAGCTTGTTTGTTTCATCTGCAGCTCGTTTGTTTCATTTGCAGTTTGTTTGTTTCATTTGCAGCTCGTTTGTTTCATTTGCAGTTCGTTTTTTTCATTTGCAGTTCGCTTGTTACATTTGCAATTTGTTTGTTTCATTTGCAGTTTGTTTGTTTCATTTGCAGCTCGTTTGTTTCACTTGCAGTTTGTTTGTTTAATTTGCAGCGTGTTTGTTTCATTTGCAGTTCGTTTGTTTCATTTGCACTTCGTTTGTTTCATTTGCAGCTTGTTTGTTTAATTTGCAGTTTGTTTGTTTCATTTGCAACTCCTTTGTTTCATTTGCAGTTTGTTTGTTTCATTTGCAGTTCGTTTGTTTCATTTGCATCTCGTTTGTTTCATTTGCAGTTTGTTTGTTTCATTTGCAATGCCTTTGTTTCATTTGCAGTTTGTTTGTTTCATTTGCAGTTTGTTTGTTTCATTTGCATCTCGTTTGTTTCACTTGCAGTTTGTTTGTTTAATTTGCAGCGTGTTTGTTTCATTTGCAGTTCGTTTGTTTCATTTGCACTTCGTTTGTTTCATTTGCAGCTTGTTTGTTTAATTTGCAGTTTGTTTGTTTCATCTGCAGCTCGTTTGTTTCATTTGCAGTTTGTTTGTTTCATTTGCAGCTCGTTTGTTTCATTTGCAGTTCGTTTCTTTCATTTGCAGTTCGCTTGTTACATTTGCAATTTGTTTGTTTCATTTGCAGTTCGTTTGTTTCATTTGCAGCTCGTTTGTTTCATTTGCAGTTTGTTTGTTTAATTTGCAGCGTGTTTGTTTCATTTGCAGTTCGTTTGTTTCATTTGCAGTTCGTTTGTTTCATTTGCAGCTCGTTTGTTTAATTTGCAGTTTGTTTGTTTCATTTGCAATGCCTTTGTTTCATTTGCAGTTTGTTTGTTTCATTTGCAGTTCGTTTGTTTCATTTGCATCTCGTTTGTTTCATTTGCAGTTTGTTTGTTTCATTTGCAATGCCTTTGTTTCATTTGCAGTTTGTTTGTTTCATTTGCATTTTGTTTGTTTCATTTGCATCTCGTTTGTTTCATTTGCAGTTCGTTTGTTTCATTTGCAGCGTGTTTGTTTCATTTGCAGTTCGTTTGTTTCATTTGCAGTTTGTTTGTTTCATTTGCAGTTTGTTTGTTTCATTTGCAGTTGGTTTGTTTCATTTGCAGCTCGTTTGTTTTTGCAGCTCGTTTGTTTCATTTGTAGCTCGTTTGTTTCATTTGCAGTTGGTTTGTTTCATTTGCAGTTCGTTTGCAGCGTGTCAGCCGCTGCATTTGTTGAGGATACCTTTGAATGTGCAGCTTTTCTCTACATAGTTCCAGCTGTTACTAAGTCTATGCACCTACCCGTCAGAAGAAGTAAGTGCGCCCTCTAGTGGATGCATTGCTTAATGTCCATGCCAACATAAAGGTCGTGTGAGCATATGACGGTTATATCGTTTAATTCGTACGTAATATTATTTTATAAATATAAAGGAAGCAGAAATAAATCTCAAACTTCCAGAAAATGTGCAGAAATGCAGAGGAATGGACGAGCGGGCGGCCCAGGTTCAAGTCCAACTTGTGGATCCTTTCCTGCATGTAATTCCCCACTCTCTCTCTCTCTCTCTCTCCCTGGCTCTATCCACTGTCCTATCCAATAAAGGCATAAAAGTCTTTAATGAAGTCAGAGCACGAGCAGAAAGCTGCGTCTGGATCTGACGTAGAGCCTGAAGAATATTTCTACACATAGAACCCAGGCTCAGACGCAGCTTCATGATCATATTCCTCACTGCACATTAGCATTTATAAAACCTGCTGACTTCTCTGGTGTTTTTGGCACGTGGCCAGAATAAATGTTAGTGACTCAGTGATCATCGTCCTGATGTCACTTCTTTTTATGTCTTGAATTAGCAGCATGAGACCAACAGGGCATCTTCACTTATTACAGCAAAATAGTGCGTGACACCTTAATTACACGCTCTCCCCTCCTCTCTCTCTCCCCTCCTCCCCTCTCTCTCTCTCCCCCCTCCTCCTCTCTCTCGCTCTCTCTCCCCTCCTCCTTTCTCTCTCTCCCCTCCTCCTCTCTCTCTCTCTCTCCCCTCCTCCTCCTCTCTCTCCCCCCTCCTCCTCTCTCTCTCCTCCTCCTCTCTCTCTCTCCCCCCTCCTCCTCTCTCTCTCTCTCTCCTCCTTTCTCTCTCCCCTCCTCCTTTCTCTCTCTCTCCCCTCCTCTCTCTCTCCCCTCCTCCTTTCTCTCTCTCTCCCCTCCTCCTCTCTCTCTCCCCCTCCTCTCTCTCTCTCCCCTCCTCTCTCTCTCTCCTCCTCCTCTCTCTCTCTCTCCTCCTCCTCTCTCTCTCTCCCCTCCTCTCTCTCTCTCCCCCCTCCTCCTCCTCTCTCTCTCCCCTCCTCTCTCTCTCTTTCTCTCTCCCCGCCTCTCTCTCTCTTTCTCTCTCCCCTCCTCCTCTCTCTCTCTTTCTCTCCCCCTCCCCCTCCTCTCTCTCTCTCCTCCTCTCTCTCTTTCCCCTCCTCTCTCTCTCCCCTCCTCCTCCTCTCTTTCTCTCTCCCATCCTCTCTCTCCCCTCCCCCTCCTCTCTCTCTCTCCTCCTCCTCTCTCTCTCTCTCCGCTCCTCTCTCTCCCCTCCTCCTCTCTCTCTCTCCTCCTCCTCTCTCTCTATCTCTCTCTCCCCTCCTCCTCCTCTCTCTCTCTCCCCCCTCCTCCTCTCTCTCTCTCCCCTCCTCCTCCTCTCTCTCTCTCCCCCCTCCTCCTCTCTCTCTCTCCCTCCCCCCTCCTCCTCCTCTCTCTCTCCTCCCTCCTCTCTCTCTCCCCTCCTCTCTCTCCCCCCCTCCTCCTCATCTCTCTCTCTGTCTCTCTCTCTCCCCTCCTCCTCTCTGTCTGTCTCTCTCTCTGTCTCTCTCTCTCTCTCTCTCTCTCTCTCTCTCTCTCCCCTCCTCCTCTCTCTCTCCTCCCTCCCTGCTGTTGAGAGCAGTTGTCATGGTGGGTTGTGGGTCTGGATGATATTCATGTTTTGTTTCTTCTCTCAGCCGATGGTGACGTAGTCGCGCGCCTCACCGAGCCGGTCTGTGTGACTTTTAAAAAAAAGAAAATGGGGGGCGGATTCCACACCTCTACCGAGTGTTGGTGATAATACTGCGAGGAGTGTCATCTGTCATCTGAAGCTCCGGGAGCGGGCTGACATCAGAGGAGGAGAGTCTTCATCCTGACGGTCCAGCAGAGTCCAGCAGAGTCCAGCTCCGACACCGGCACGCAGCTGACACGGTGTGTAGTAAGAACAGCAAAGCGTCGTTTGTTCAGGGAGGACAGCCGAGGAAGAGGAGCATCTCCGCGGTTCTTTTCTAGAAGAAGAGCGACATCACAGATTTGCTGCGCATAGAGAGAGAGGGGGGGAGGACAGCGCTGATTCACGGCTTGCAGGAGGACGGGCTCACTGGATCCATCTCCTATCTTAAAATACCGAGCCCCCCTCCAACGCCCCCTTCCTCCCCCTCCTCCTCCTCCTCCCTCGTCACTGACAGCTTTGCGACCCGGTCAATCCGTCAGACAGGGAGGATCCGGGGAGGAGGGCGCCGAGGCACGAGAGGACGAGAGGACGAGAGGCGATCACCTCTGGACGGTTTGATCCAATCGCCGATACCGAGCAGGCTGGGGACCTGCCTCTCTACATGAGGACGACACAGGGGCTTCACCGGGGGGGTTTAGTCCGAGGAGGACGTTTGGCTCAACAGATCCAAACAGCGGGATTATAATAAGACTGTTTCGGGAGAACGTTGAGAAAGGGGGCGGACAGGAAATCTATCGCAGTGTGACCGTTCACTCCCCGGAATACAAAATCCAGGTAGGTTTCATGATGCATGATGCATGATGCAAACTGTCTGCTCATCTGTGTGCTCACACCTTCAGATACAAACAGAAGCTTTCCACTGAGATTCTAGTAACAGCTGTGGATGCGTTTGAACATCACGCAGCTGCAGAAACAGAGAGCTGCTCCGGTTTGGAGCCTCACGGTGCAGCGCGCTCACATGGATCGTGATACCGTCTAATGGGTGTGGAGTCTGTCAACGCAAGTATCTGATACCGGTTGTTACTGCCAGCCGAGCACATCCTGCTCCTGATTGGCTGAACACCTGGACAGTTTTTTTTTCACATAAGGACAGAAACACGCGGATGTGTTACTTCAGGACATTTTGGACACGAGTGTTTCCTGAGGTCAGTCACGTGCATTAGTTTGAGCACGGAGGCCTTACGCAGCCTGTAAGTCACCGTGCAGGGCCCACGGGTGCTCCAGCAGGGATTCCCCCCTCAGGTACCCGGCTCTGAAGGCCTCCTGATGATTAATCAGCAACAGCTGAGGCTCTGTGTGTCTGCTGAGTCCATGTTTACGTGCATCTCAAATAGCCTCCTTAAACCAGAGCCTCTTCCCAAAATAGGGAAGGAGAAAGAGATCTGTGAGCAGAGCTGCTGCTCTCTACTCTCTACTCTCTACTCTCTGCTCTCTACTCTCTGCTCTCTACTCACATATCTCTACTCTCTACTTTCTACTCACAGATCTCTACTCTCTACTCTCTACTCTCTGATCTCTACTCTCTACTCACTGATCTCTGCTCTCTACTCTACTCACAGATCTCTACTCTCTACTCTCTGATCTCTACTCTCTACTCACTGATCTCTGCTATCTACTCTCTACTCACAGATCTCTACTCTCTGATCTCTACTCTCTACTCACTGATCTCTACTCTCTACTCTGCTCTCTACTCACAGATCTCTACTCTCTACTCTCTGATCTCTACTCTCTACTCACTGATCTCTACTCTCTACTCTCTGATCTCTACTCTCTACTCACTGATCTCTACTCTCTACTCTGCTCTCTACTCACAGATCTCTACTCTCTACTCTCTACTCACAGATCTCTACTCTCTGATCTCTACTCTCTACTCACTGATCTCTACTCTCTACTCTGCTCTCTACTCACAGATCTCTACTCTACTCTCTACTCACAGATCTCTACTCTCTACTCTCTGCTCTCTGCTGTCTACTCTCTGCTCTCTACTCTCTACTCTCTACTCATAGATCTATACTCTCTACTCTCTACTCACAGATCTCTACTCTCTGATCTCTACTCTCTACTCACAGATCTCTACTCTCTACTCTACTCACAGATCTCTACTCTCTACTCACAGATCTCTACTCTCTGATCTCTACTCTCTGCTCACAGATCTCTACTCTCTGATCTCTACTCTCTACTCACAGATCTCTACTCTCTGATCTCTACTCTCTGCTCACAGATCTCTACTCTCTACTCTCTACTCACAGATTTCTACTCTCTAGTCTCTACTCACAGATCTCTACTCTCTGATCTCTACTCTCTGCTCACAGATCTCTACTCTCTACTCTCTACTCTCTACTCACAGATCTCTACTCTCTACTCTCTACTCACAGATCTCTACTCTCTGATCTCTACTCTCTACTCACAGATCTCTACTCTCTAGTCTCTGCTCTCTACTCTCTACTCTCTACTCACAGATCTCTACTCTCTACTCTCTACTCACAGATCTCTACTCTCTACTCACAGATCTCTACTCTCTACTCTCTACTCACAAATCTCTACTCTCTACTCTCTGATCTCTACTCTCTACTCACAGATCTCTACTCTCTACTCTCTGCTCTCTACTCTCTACTCACAGATCTCTACTCTCTACTCTCTACTCTCTACTCACTGATCTCTACTCTCTACTCAGATCTCTACTATCTACTCTCTGATCTCTTCTCTCTACTCACTGATCTCTGCTCTCTACTCTCTACTCACAGATCTATACTCTCTACTCTGCTCTCTACTCTCTACTCACAGATCTCTACTCTCTACTCTCTGATCTCTACTCTCTACTCACTGATCTCTGCTATCTACTCTCTACTCTCTACTCACAGATCTCTACTCTCTGATCTCTACTCTCTACTCACTGATCTCTGCTCTCTGCTCTCTACTCACAGATCTCTACTCTCTACTCTGCTCTCTACTCACAGATCTCTACTCTCTACTCACAGATCTCTACTCTCTAGTCTCTGCTCTCTACTCTCTACTCACAGATCTCTACTCTCTACTCACAGATCTCTACTCTCTACTCTCTACTCACAGATCTCTACTCTCTACTCTCTACTCACAGATCTCTACTCTGTGATCTCTACTCTCTGCTCACAGATCTCTACTCTCTACTCTCTACTCACAGATCTCTACTCTCTGATCTCTACTCTCTACTCACAGATCTCTACTCTCTAGTCTCTGCTCTCTACTCTCTACTCTCTACTCACAGATCTCTACTCTCTACTCTCTACTCACAGATCTCTACTCTCTACTCACAGATCTCTACTCTCTACTCACAAATCTCTACTCTCTACTCTCTGATCTCTACTCTCTACTCACAGATCTCTACTCTCTACTCTCTGCTCTCTACTCTCTACTCACAGATCTCTACTCTCTACTCTCTACTCTCTACTCACTGATCTCTACTCTCTACTCAGATCTCTACTATCTACTCTCTGATCTCTTCTCTCTACTCACTGATCTCTGCTCTCTACTCTCTACTCACAGATCTATACTCTCTACTCTGCTCTCTACTCTCTACTCACAGATCTCTACTCTCTACTCTCTGATCTCTACTCTCTACTCACTGATCTCTGCTATCTACTCTCTACTCTCTACTCACAGATCTCTACTCTCTGATCTCTACTCTCTACTCACTGATCTCTGCTCTCTGCTCTCTACTCACAGATCTCTACTCTCTACTCTGCTCTCTACTCACAGATCTCTACTCTCTACTCACAGATCTCTACTCTCTAGTCTCTGCTCTCTACTCTCTACTCACAGATCTCTACTCTCTACTCACAGATCTCTACTCTCTACTCTCTACTCACAGATCTCTACTCTCTACTCTCTACTCACAGATCTCTACTCTGTGATCTCTACTCTCTGCTCACAGATCTCTACTCTCTACTCTCTACTCACAGATCTCTACTCTACTCTCTACTCACAGATCTCTACTCTATACTCTCTGATCTCTACTCTCTACTCACAGATCTCTACTCTCTGATCTCTACTCTCTACTCACTGATCTCTGCTCTCTACTCACAGATCTCTACTCTGCTCTCTACTCTCTACTCACAGATCTCTACTCTCTACTCTGCTCTCTACTCTCTACTCTCTACTCACAGATCTCTACTCTCTACTCTCTGCTCTCTGCTCTCTACTCTCTACTCACAGATCTCTACTCTCTACTCTCTACTCACAGATCTCTACTCTGATCTCTACTCTCTGCTCACAGATCTCTACTCTCTACTCTCTGCTCTCTACTCTCTACTCACAGATCTCTACTCTCTACTCACAGATCTCTACTCTCTACTCTACTCTCTACTCACAAATCTCTACTCTCTACTCTCTGATCTCTACTCTCTACTCACAGATCTCTACTCTCTGCTCTCTACTCTCTACTCACAGATCTCTACTCTCTACTCTCTACTCACTGATCTCTGCTCTCTACTCTCTACTCACAGATCTCTACTCTCTACTCTCTGATCTCTACTCTCTACTCACTGATCTCTGCTATCTACTCTCTACTCTCTACTCACAGATCTCTACTCTCTGATCTCTACTCACTGATCTCTACTCTCTACTCTCTACTCACAGATCTCTACTCTCTACTCTGCTCTCTACTCTACTCTCTACTCACAGATCTCTACTCTCTACTCTCTGCTCTCTGCTCTCTACTCTCTACTCACAGATCTCTACTCTCTACTCTCTGCTCTCTGCTCTCTGCTCTCTACTCACAGATCTCTACTCTCTACTCTCTGCTCTCTACTCTCTACTCACAGATCTCTACTCTCTACTCTCTACTCTCTACTCACAGATCTCTACTCTCTACTCACAGATCTCTACTCTCTGATCTCTACTCTCTGCTCACAGATCTCTACTCTCTACTCACAGATCTCTACTCTCTGATCTCTACTCTCTACTCAGATCTCTACTCTCTACTCTCTGCTCTCTACTCTCTATTCTCTACTCACATATCTCTACTCTCTACTCTCTACTCACAGATCTCTACTCTCTACTCACAGATCTCTACTCTCTACTCACAGATCTCTACTCTCTACTCTCTGCTCTCTACTCTCTACTCTCTACTCACAGATCTCTACTCTCTACTCTCTACTCACAGATCTCTACTCTCTACTCTCTACTCACAGATCTCTACTCTCTGCTCTCTACTCTCTACTCTCTACTCACAGATCTCTACTCTCTACTCTCTACTCACAGATCTCTACTCTCTGCTCTCTACTCTCGGCTCTCTGCTCTCTGCTCTGTACTCTCTGCTCTCTGCTCTCTACTCTCTACTCTCTACTCACAGATCTCTACTCTCTACTCACAGATCTCTACTCTCTACTCTCTGCTCTCTGCTCTCTACTCTCTGCTCTCTACTCTCTACTCTCTACTCACAGATCTCTACTCTCTACTCTCTACTCACAGAGCTATACTCTCTGATCTCTACTCTCTGATTTCTACTCACAGATCTCTGATCTCTACACACAGATCTCTACTCTCTACTCTCTACTCACAGATCTCTACTCTCTGATCTCTACTCATAGATCTCTACTCTCTACTCTCTACTCACAGATCTCTACTCTGCTCTCTACTCTCTGACCTCTACTCACATATCTCTACTCTCTACTCTCTGATCTCTACTCACAGATCTCTGCTCTCTGCTCTCTACTCTCTGATCTCTGCTCCCTACTCTCTGCTCTCTACTCACAGATCTCTACTCTCTGATCTCTGCTCTCTACTCTCTGCTCACAGATCTCTACTCTCTGCTCTCTGCTCACAGATATCTACTCTCTGATCTCTGCTCTCTGCTGTCACCTCTCTACTCTCTGCTCTCTGCTCTCTACTCTCTGCTCTCTACTCTCTACTCTCTGCTCTCTGCTCTCTACTCTACTCTCTACTCTCTGATCTCTACTCACAGATCTCTACTCTCTGATCTCTACTCACAGATCTCTACTCTCTGATCTCTACTCACAGATCTCTACTCTGCTCTCTGATCGCTACTCACAGATCTCTACTCTCTGATCTCTACTCACAGATCTCTACTCTCTGATCTCTACTCACAGATCTCTACTCTCTGATCTCTACTCACAGATCTCTACTCTGCTCTCTGATCTCTACTCACAGATCTCTACTCTCTGATCTCTACTCACAGATCTCTACTCTCTGCTCTCTACTCACAGATCTCTACTCTCTGATCTCTACTCACAGATCTCTACTCTCTACTCTCTACTCACATATGTCTACTCTCTACTCACAGATCTCTACTCTCTGCTCTGTACTCTCTACTCACAGATCTCTACTCTCTGATCTCTACTCATATATCTCTACTCTCTGATCTCTACTCACAGATCTCTGATCTCTACTCACAGATCTCTACTCACGGATCTCTACTCTCTACTCTCTGCTCTCTACTCTGATCTCTACTCACAGATCTCTACTCTCTACTCTCTGATCTCTACTCACGGATCTCTACTCTCTACTCACAGATCTCTACTCTCTACTCACAGATCTCTACTCTGATCTCTACTCAGATCTCTACTCTCTGATCTCTACTCACAGATCTCTGATCTCTACTCACAGATCTCTACTCTCTGCTCTCTATTCACAGATCTCTACTCTCTACTCACAGATCTCTACTCTCTGATCTCTGCTTTCTACTCTCTACTCACAGATCTCTACTCTCTGCTCTCTGCTCTCTACTCTCTACTCTCTACTCTCTGCTCTCTGATCTCTGCTCTCTGATCTCTACTCTCTGCTCTCTACTCTCTACTCACAGATCTCTACTCTCTGATCTCTGCTCTCTATTCTCTACTCTCTACTCACAGATCTCTACTCTCTGCTCTCTGCTCTCTACTCTCTACTCTATACTCTCTGATCTCTGCTCTCTGCTCTCTGCTCTCTACTCTGCTCTCTACTCTCTACTCTCTGCTCTCTACCATGCTCTCTACTCTCTACTCTCTACTCTCTGCTCTCTACTCTCTACTCTCTGCTCTCTACTCTGCTCTCTACTCTGCTCTCTACTCTCTACTCTCTGCTCTCTACTCTCTGCTCTCTACTCACAGATCTCTACTCTCTACTCACAGATCTCTACTCTCTGATCTCTGCTCTCTACTCTCTACTCTCTACTCACAGATCTCTACTCTGCTCTCTACTCACAGATCTCTACTCTCTACTCTCTACTCACAGATCTCTACTCTCTACTCTCTACTCTCTGCTCTCTGATCTCTACTCACAGATTTCTACTCTCTACTCACAGATTTCTACTCTCTACTCACAGATCTCTACTCTCTGATCTCTACTCACAGATCTCTACTCTCTACTCTCTTATCTCTACTCACAGATCTCTACTCTCTACTCTCTACTCACAGAGCTATACTCTCTGATCTCTACTCACAGATCTCTACTCTCTGATTTCTACTCACAGATCTCTGATCTCTACTCACAGATCTCTACTCTCTACTCTCTACTCACAGATCTCTACTCTCTGCTCTCTACTATCTACTCACAGATCTATACTCTCTGATCTCTACTCATAGATCTCTACTCTCTACTCTCTACTCACAGATCTCTACTCTGCTCTCTACTCTCTGATCTCTACTCACAGATCTCTACTCTCTACTCTCTGATCTCTACTCACAGATCTCTGCTCTCTGCTCTCTACTCTCTGATCTCTGCTCCCTACTCTCTGCTCTCTACTCACAGATCTCTACTCTCTGATCTCTGCTCTCTACTCTCTGCTCACAGATCTCTACTCTCTGCTCTCTGCTCACAGATATCTACTCTCTGATCTCTGCTCTCTGCTGTCACCTCTCTACTCTCTGCTCTCTGCTCTCTACTCTCTGCTCTCTACTCTCTACTCTCTGCTCTCTGCTCTCTACTCTACTCTCTACTCTCTGATCTCTACTCACAGATCTCTACTCTCTGATCTCTACTCACAGATCTCTACTCTCTGATCTCTACTCACAGATCTCTACTCTCTACTCTCTTATCTCTACTCACAGATCTCTACTCTCTACTCTCTACTCACAGAGCTATACTCTCTGATCTCTACTCACAGATCTCTACTCTCTGATTTCTACTCACAGATCTCTGATCTCTACTCACAGATCTCTACTCTCTACTCTCTACTCACAGATCTCTACTCTCTGCTCTCTACTATCTACTCACAGATCTATACTCTCTGATCTCTACTCATAGATCTCTACTCTCTACTCTCTACTCACAGATCTCTACTCTGCTCTCTACTCTCTGATCTCTACTCACAGATCTCTACTCTCTACTCTCTGATCTCTACTCACAGATCTCTGCTCTCTGCTCTCTACTCTCTGATCTCTGCTCCCTACTCTCTGCTCTCTACTCACAGATCTCTACTCTCTGATCTCTGCTCTCTACTCTCTGCTCACAGATCTCTACTCTCTACTCTCTACTCACAGATCTCTACTCTCTGCTCTCTACTCTCGGCTCTCTGCTCTCTGCTCTGTACTCTCTGCTCTCTGCTCTCTACTCTCTACTCTCTACTCACAGATCTCTACTCTCTACTCACAGATCTCTACTCTCTACTCTCTGCTCTCTGCTCTCTACTCTCTGCTCTCTACTCTCTACTCTCTACTCACAGATCTCTACTCTCTACTCTCTACTCACAGAGCTATACTCTCTGATCTCTACTCTCTGATTTCTACTCACAGATCTCTGATCTCTACACACAGATCTCTACTCTCTACTCTCTACTCACAGATCTCTACTCTCTGATCTCTACTCATAGATCTCTACTCTCTACTCTCTACTCTCTACTCACAGATCTCTACTCTGCTCTCTACTCTCTGATCTCTACTCACATATCTCTACTCTCTACTCTCTGATCTCTACTCACAGATCTCTGCTCTCTGCTCTCTACTCTCTGATCTCTGCTCCCTACTCTCTGCTCTCTACTCACAGATCTCTACTCTCTGATCTCTGCTCTCTACTCTCTGCTCACAGATCTCTACTCTCTGCTCTCTGCTCACAGATATCTACTCTCTGATCTCTGCTCTCTGCTGTCACCTCTCTATTCTCTGCTCTCTGCTCTCTACTCTCTGCTCTCTACTCTCTACTCTCTGCTCTCTGCTCTCTACTCTACTCTCTACTCTCTGATCTCTACTCACAGATCTCTACTCTCTGATCTCTACTCACAGATCTCTACTCTCTGATCTCTACTCACAGATCTCTACTCTGCTCTCTGATCGCTACTCACAGATCTCTACTCTCTGATCTCTACTCACAGATCTCTACTCTCTGATCTCTACTCACAGATCTCTACTCTCTGATCTCTACTCACAGATCTCTACTCTGCTCTCTGATCTCTACTCACAGATCTCTACTCTCTGATCTCTACTCACAGATCTCTACTCTCTGCTCTCTACTCACAGATCTCTACTCTCTGATCTCTACTCACAGATCTCTACTCTCTACTCTCTACTCACATATGTCTACTCTCTACTCACAGATCTCTACTCTCTGCTCTGTACTCTCTACTCACAGATCTCTACTCTCTGATCTCTACTCATATATCTCTACTCTCTGATCTCTACTCACAGATCTCTGATCTCTACTCACAGACCTCTACTCACGGATCTCTACTCTCTACTCTCTGCTCTCTACTCTGATCTCTACTCACAGATCTCTACTCTCTACTCTCTGATCTCTACTCACGGATCTCTACTCTCTACTCACAGATCTCTACTCTCTGATCTCTGCTTTCTACTCTCTACTCACAGATCTCTGATCTCTGCTCTCTGATCTCTACTCTCTGCTCTCTACTCTCTACTCACAGATCTCTACTCTCTGATCTCTGCTCTCTATTCTCTACTCTCTACTCACAGATCTCTACTCTCTGCTCTCTGCTCTCTACTCTCTACTCTATACTCTCTGATCTCTGCTCTCTGCTCTCTGCTCTCTACTCTGCTCTCTACTCTCTACTCTCTGCTCTCTACCATGCTCTCTACTCTCTACTCTCTACTCTCTGCTCTCTACTCTCTACTCTCTGCTCTCTACTCTGCTCTCTACTCTGCTCTCTACTCTCTACTCTCTGCTCTCTACTCTCTGCTCTCTACTCACAGATCTCTACTCTCTACTCACAGATCTCTACTCTCTGATCTCTGCTCTCTACTCTCTACTCTCTACTCACAGATCTCTACTCTGCTCTCTACTCACAGATCTCTACTCTCTACTCTCTACTCACAGATCTCTACTCTCTACTCTCTACTCTCTGCTCTCTGATCTCTACTCACAGATTTCTACTCTCTACTCACAGATTTCTACTCTCTACTCACAGATCTCTACTCTCTGATCTCTACTCACAGATCTCTACTCTCTACTCTCTGATCTCTACTCACAGATCTCTACTCTCTACTCTCTACTCACAGAGCTATACTCTCTGATCTCTACTCACAGATCTCTACTCTCTGATTTCTACTCACAGATCTCTGATCTCTACTCACAGATCTCTACTCTCTACTCTCTACTCACAGATCTCTACTCTCTGCTCTCTACTATCTACTCACAGATCTATACTCTCTGATCTCTACTCATAGATCTCTACTCTCTACTCTCTACTCACAGATCTCTACTCTGCTCTCTACTCTCTGATCTCTACTCACAGATCTCTACTCTCTACTCTCTGATCTCTACTCACAGATCTCTGCTCTCTGCTCTCTACTCTCTGATCTCTGCTCCCTACTCTCTGCTCTCTACTCACAGATCTCTACTCTCTGATCTCTGCTCTCTACTCTCTGCTCACAGATCTCTACTCTCTGCTCTCTGCTCACAGATATCTACTCTCTGATCTCTGCTCTCTGCTGTCTGCTCTCTACTCTCTGCTCTCTGCTCTCTACTCTCTGCTCTCTACTCTCTACACTCTGCTCTCTGCTCTCTACTCTACTCTCTGATCTCTACTCACAGATCTCTACTCTCTGATCTCTACTCACAGATCTCTACTCTCTATTCTCTGATCTCTACTCACAGATCTCTACTATCTGATCTCTACTCACAGATCTCTACTCTCTGCTCTCTGATCTCTACTCACAGATCTCTACTCTCTGATCTCTACTCACAGATCTCTACTCTCTGCTCTCTGATCTCTACTCACAGATCTCTACTCTCTGATCTCTACTCACAGATGTCTACTCTCTGATCTCTACTCACAGATCTCTACTCTCTGATCTCTACTCACAGATCTCTACTCTCTGCTCTCTGATCTCTACTCACAGATCTCTACTCTCTGATCTCTACTGACAGATCTCTACTCTCTACTCTCTGATCTGCTCACAGATCTCTACTCTCTACTCTCTACTCACAGACCTCTACTCTCTGATCTCTACTCACAGATCTCTACTATCTACTCTCTGATCTCTACTCACATATGTCTACTCTCTACTCTCTACTCACAGATCTCTACTCTCTGCTCTCTACTCTCTACTCACAGATCTCTACTCTCTGATCTCTACTCATATATCTCTACTCTCTGATCTCTACTCACAGATCTCTGATCTCTACTCACAGATCTCTACTCTCTACTCTACTCACAGATCTCTACTCTCTACTCTCTGATCTCTACTCACATATCTCTACTCTCTGATCTCTACTCACGGATCTCTACTCTCTACTCACAGATCTCTACTCTCTACTCACAGATCTCTACTCTCTGATCTCTACTCAGATCTCTACTCTCTGATCTCTACTCACAGATCTCTGATCTCTACTCACAGATCTCTACTCTCTGCTCTCTATTCACAGATCTCTACTCTCTACTCACAGGTCTCTACTCTCTGATCTCTGCTCTCTACTCTCTACTCACAGATCTCTACTCTCTGCTCTCTGCTCTCTACTCTCTACTCTCTGCTCTCTGATCTATGCTCTCTGATCTCTACTCTCTGCTCTCTACTCTCTACTCACAGATCTCTACTCTCTGATCTCTGCTCTCTATTCTCTACTCTCTACTCACAGATCTCTACTCTCTGCTCTCTGCTCTCTACTCTCTACTCTATACTCTCTGATCTCTGCTCTCTGCTCTCTGCTCTCTACTCTGCTCTCTACTCTCTACTCTCTGCTCTCTACTCTGCTCTCTACTCTCTACTCTCTACTCTCTACTCACAGATCTCTACTCTCTGATCTCTACTCATATATCTCTACTCTCTGATCTCTACTCACAGATCTCTGATCTCTACTCTACTCACAGATCTCTACTCTCTACTCTCTGATCTCTACTCACAGATCTCTACTCTCTACTCTCTGATCTCTACTCACGGATCTCTACTCTCTACTCACAGATCTCTACTCTCTACTCACAGATCTCTACTCTCTGATCTCTACTCAGATCTCTACTCTCTGATCTCTACTCACAGATCTCTACTCTCTGCTCTCTATTCACAGATCTCTACTCTCTACTCACAGATCTCTACTCTCTGATCTCTGCTCTCTACTCTCTACTCACAGATCTCTACTCTCTGCTCTCTGCTCTCTACTCTCTACTCTCTACTCTCTGCTCTCTGATCTCTGCTCTCTGATCTCTACTCTCTGCTCTCTACTCTCTACTCACAGATCTCTACTCTCTGATCTCTGCTCTCTATTCTCTACTCTCTACTCACAGATCTCTACTCTCTGCTCTCTGCTCTCTACTCTCTACTCTCTACTCTATACTCTCTGATCTCTGCTCTCTGCTCTCTGCTCTCTACTCTGCTCTCTACTCTCTACTCTCTGCTCTCTACTCTGCTCTCTACTCTCTACTCTCTACTCTCTGCTCTCTGCTCTCTACTCTCTACTCTCTGCTCTCTACTCTGCTCTCTACTCTCTACTCTCTGCTCTCTACTCTCTGCTCTCTGCTCTCTACTCTCTACTCACAGATCTCTACTCTCTACTCACAGATCTCTACTCTCTGATCACTGCTCTCTACTCTCTACTCTCTACTCACAGATCTCTACTCTGCTCTCTACTCACAGATCTCTACTCTCTACTCACAGATCTCTACTCTCTACTCTCTGCTCTCTGATCTCTACTCACAGATTTCTACTCTCTACTCACAGATTTCTACTCTCTACTCTCTGATCTCTACTCACAGATCTCTACTTTCTACTCTACTCACAGATCTCTACTCTCTACTCACAGATCTCTACTCTCTACTCACAGAGCTATACTCTCTGATCTGTACTCACAGATCTCTACTCTCTGATTTCTACTCACAGATCACTGATCTCTACTCACAGATCTCTACTCTGTACTCTACTCACAGATCTGTACTCTCTGCTCTCTACTCTCTACTCACAGATCTATACTCTCTGATCTCTACTCATAGATCTCTACTCTCTACTCTCTACTCTCTACTCACAGATCTCTACTCTGCTCTCTACTCTCTGATCTCTACTCACAGATCTCTACTCTCTACTCTCTGATCTCTACTCACAGATCTCTGCTCTCTGCTCTCTACTCTCTGATCTCTGCTCCCTACTCTCTGCTCTCTACTCACAGATCTCTACTCTCTGATCTCTGCTCTCTACTCTCTGCTCACAGATCTCTACTCTCTGCTCTCTGCTCACAGATATCTACTCTCTGATCTCTGCTCTCTGCTGTCTGCTCTCTACTCTCTGATCTCTACTCACGGATCTCTACTCTCTACTCACAGATCTCTACTCTCTACTCACAGATCTCTACTCTCTGATCTCTACTCAGATCTCTACTCTCTGATCTCTACTCACAGATCTCTACTCTCTGCTCTCTATTCACAGATCTCTACTCTCTACTCACAGATCTCTACTCTCTGATCTCTGCTCTCTACTCTCTACTCACAGATCTCTACTCTCTGCTCTCTGCTCTCTACTCTCTACTCTCTACTCTCTGCTCTCTGATCTCTGCTCTCTGATCTCTACTCTCTGCTCTCTACTCTCTACTCACAGATCTCTACTCTCTGATCTCTGCTCTCTATTCTCTACTCTCTACTCACAGATCTCTACTCTCTGCTCTCTGCTCTCTACTCTCTACTCTCTACTCTATACTCTCTGATCTCTGCTCTCTGCTCTCTGCTCTCTACTCTGCTCTCTACTCTCTACTCTCTGCTCTCTACTCTGCTCTCTACTCTCTACTCTCTACTCTCTGCTCTCTACTCTCTACTCTCTGCTCTCTACTCTGCTCTCTACTCTCTACTCTCTGCTCTCTACTCTCTGCTCTCTGCTCTCTACTCTCTACTCACAGATCTCTACTCTCTACTCACAGATCTCTACTCTCTGATCACTGCTCTCTACTCTCTACTCTCTACTCACAGATCTCTACTCTGCTCTCTACTCACAGATCTCTACTCTCTACTCACAGATCTCTACTCTCTACTCTCTACTCTCTGCTCTCTGATCTCTACTCACAGATTTCTACTCTCTACTCACAGATTTCTACTCTCTACTCTCTGATCTCTACTCACAGATCTCTACTTTCTACTCTACTCACAGATCTCTACTCTCTACTCACAGATCTCTACTCTCTACTCACAGAGCTATACTCTCTGATCTGTACTCACAGATCTCTACTCTCTGATTTCTACTCACAGATCTCTGATCTCTACTCACAGATCTCTACTCTGTACTCTACTCACAGATCTCTACTCTCTGCTCTCTACTCTCTACTCACAGATCTATACTCTCTGATCTCTACTCATAGATCTCTACTCTCTACTCTCTACTCACAGATCTCTACTCTGCTCTCTACTCTCTGATCTCTACTCACAGATCTCTACTCTCTACTCTCTGATCTCTACTCACAGATCTCTGCTCTCTGCTCTCTACTCTCTGATCTCTGCTCCCTACTCTCTGCTCTCTACTCACAGATCTCTACTCTCTGATCTCTGCTCTCTACTCTCTGCTCACAGATCTCTACTCTCTGCTCTCTGCTCACAGATATCTACTCTCTGATCTCTGCTCTCTGCTGTCTGCTCTCTACTCTCTGCTCTCTGCTCTCTACTCTCTGCTCTCTACTCTCTGCTCTCTGCTCTCTACTCTACTCTCTACTCTCTACTCTCTGATCTCTACTCACAGATCTCTACTCTCTGATCTCTACTCACAGATCTCTACTCTCTACTCTCTGATCTCTACTCACAGATCTCTACTATCTGATCTCTACTCACAGATCTCTACTCTCTGCTCTCTGATCTCTACTCACAGATCTCTACTCTCTGATCTCTACTCACAGATCTCTACTCTCTGCTCTCTGATCTCTACTCACAGATCTCTACTCTCTGATCTCTACTCACAGATCTCTACTCTCTGCTCTCTGATCTCTACTCACAGATCTCTACTCTCTGATCTCTACTCACAGATCTCTACTCTCTACTCTCTGATCTCTACTCACAGATCTCTACTCTCTGCTCTCTACTCACATATGTCTACTCTCTACTCTACTCACAGATCTCTACTCTCTGCTCTCTACTCTCTACTCACAGATCTCTACTCTCTGATCTCTACTCACATATCTCTACTCTCTGATCTCTACTCACAGATCTCTGATCTCTACTCACAGATCTCTACTCTCTACTCTACTCACAGATCTCTACTCTCTACTCTCTGATCTCTACTCACAGATCTCTACTCTCTACTCTCTGATCTCTACTCACAGATCTCTACTCTCTACTCACAGATCTCTACTCTCTGATCTCTACTCACAGATCTCTACTCTCTACTCTCTTCTCTCTACTCTCTACTCTACTCACAGATCTCTACTCTCTGATCTCTACTCACAGATCTCTACTCTCTACTCTCTGATCTCTACTCACAGATCTCTACTCTCTGCTCTCTACTCACATATCTCTACTCTCTACTCACAGATCTCTACTCTCTGCTCTCTGCTCTCTACTCTCTACTCACAGATCTCTACTCTCTGATCTCTACTCACATATCTCTACTCTCTGATCTCTACTCACAGATCTCTGATCTCTACTCACAGATCTCTACTCTCTACTCTACTCACAGATCTCTACTCTCTACTCTCTGATCTCTACTCACAGATCTCTACTCTCTACTCTCTGATCTCTACTCACAGATCTCTACTCTCTACTCTCTGATCTCTACTCAGATCTCTACTCTCTGATCTCTACTCACAGATCTCTGATCTCTACTCACAGATCTCTACTCTCTGCTCTCTATTCACAGATCTCTACTCTCTGATCTCTACTCACGTATCTCTACTCTCTACTCACAGATCTCTACTCTGCTCTCTACTCTCTGATCTCTACTCACAGATCTCTACTCTACTCTCTACTCTCTGATCTCTATTCTCTGCTCTCTGCTCTCTACTCTACTCTCTACTCTCTACTCTCTGATCTCTGCTCTCTGCTCTCTACTCTCTTCTCTCTACTCTCTGCTCTCTACTGTACTCTACTCTCTACTCTCTACTCTCTGCTCTCTACTCTCTGATCTCTACTCTCTGATCTCTACTCTCTGCTCTCTACTCTCTACTCTCTGATCTCTACTCTCTGCTCTCTACTCTACTCTCTACTCTCTGATCTCTATTCTCTGCTCTCTGCTCTACTCTCTACTCTCTGATCTCTACTCTCTGCTCTCTACTCTACTCTCTACTCTCTGATCTCTACTCTCTGCTCTCTACTCTACTCTCTGATCTCTACTCTCTGCTCTCTACTCTACTCTCTACTCTCTGATCTCTATTCTCTGCTCTCTGCTCTCTACTCTACTCTCTACTCTCTGATCTCTATTCTCTGCTCTCTGCTCTCTACTCTCTGCTCTCTACTCTCTGCTCTGGACTGAGTGTCTGCAGCAGTCCGGGGTAAAGAGGAGCATGTAGATGTACCATCCAGAGGAACACTGAGTGTCTCATGTTGATCCATAAACTGCTCTAAAAGATATCACAGATATGTCCCAAAGTCAGATTTCACCAAGAGAGTAATCAATTAAGACCCAATCAATCGATCACTGAATCATTGATCATACAACGCTGCGCTCTGAGCTCCTCCTCATCGCCCGCTGGTCTGAACACTTTAACTTCTGAGTTTTTGCACATTAAGAAATTAACTGAACAATTACCGTAAAACTTCTATTAGCTCGAGCTGTTATTGAATGCTTTGGTCTTTTTGTGACTAATCGTGCAAAATGAAAAGTTCAGTTCTTACAGTGTGGAGATGAGACGACTCAGCACGCCACACAGGTTTATTAACCATCATCCAGAGTCTCGACAGAACATGTCATCTCGTGTGGTTTTTTTAATTAAGAGGAAACAAACATGATGCTCATGCTAAAGGTGGCTAGCTGTTAGCATTCAAACATTTTGTTCCAGCTCCTCGTCAGTTGGTTTCATCTAACTTTATGCTTCGCGTTTGCTGTGGTTGCCATGGTTACATCAGTTGTGCTTCCTGCTTCGGTCAGCTTGCTTTTCCTGCTTCGGTCAGCTTGCTTCCTGATTGGCTATCGTTCCCCTCAAATGACAATCCACAGGCCTGATGGTCTGGGGGGGGGGGGGGGGGGGGAATCATGTCTGATGGTCGGGGGGGGGGGGGGGGGGGGGGGAATCAGGCCTGATGGTCTGGAGGGGGGGGGGGGGGGGGGTCAGCTGTCACCTTCCTGTCCAACAGGAAGTAGACCAACTCCACGTCCACAGGTAAAAGACAACACAAGGTTCACCCTCGTTTTAGAACGAGCTTTATCCACTTGCTGTTTCGCAGGTCGCCATGGCAACAGCAGGTCCGCCTGTTTGATGTGAACGAGAGAAATACCTGCTGACCTCCA
Organism: Labrus mixtus; assembly: GCF_963584025.1. Classification (NCBI taxonomy): domain Eukaryota; kingdom Metazoa; phylum Chordata; class Actinopteri; order Labriformes; family Labridae; genus Labrus; species Labrus mixtus. Next base: position 28,467 of record NW_026870082.1, on the reverse strand, counting down.
GCTGACGGGGGACGCTGATGTAGCTGTTAGCTAGCTCGTGTTTGTTGGTGGTGCTGAGGAACGTGTGTGTGTGTGTGTGTGTGTGTGTGTGTGTGTGTGTGTGTGTGTCTGTGTGTGTGTGTGTGTGTGTGTGTGTGTGTGTGTGTGTGTGTGTATGTGTGTGTGTATGTGTGTGTGTGTGTGTGTGTGTGTGTGTGTGTATGTGTGTGTCTCTGTGTGTGTGTGTGTGTGTGTGTGTGTGATATTTATCTATTTTTTCACGACTATAAATGAGAAAGAAAAGACTAAAACCAGGTTCTGCTTTTATTATAAATAAATCAAACTGGATTTCTCTTTTGGGGTGAAAGCTCTAAACCTGTCTAAAGTTCACGATGCAGTTTCAGGTTACATTTTTATTATTATTATTATTTTTATTATTATTATTATTATTATTATTATTGATCCGCCATTAGCGCCCGACGTCTCTTCACAGCTTCCTCTGCATCGCTCAACAGAAAGTCTCCTGCTGTGAGGTCAACGTGTATGAAGATCTCAGGGTCAGGCTGCCTGAATGTGTGAAAACGTCTTTTTCTTTCCCATCAGTAAAACAGATCATCAGATTAAAATCAGTGATCTGTGTGTTTGTGTTTATCTCTGCTGGCTCACGTCCACCTGAACCTCTCTGCTGATTCAGATATTTGAAGTTCCTCCTCATCACTTTTTCTGCTCTGCACTCCAACATGTCTGCTGCATCCTTCATCATAACGTTTCATCGTTTTCCTTCATGTTCTTGAAGTTATGATCCCTGAAAAGACGACATATTAACGCCATCAGTGATGCAATTACTCGTACCTATGAAGCATTAAATTGAGAATATTATGAATCATCTTCCTCAGAATAGATGAATCTGTTAATGTGTGAGTTTCTCTGCACACTGAAGGTGTGTGTTCAGGTTTAACAGTAAAGCTCGTTTCTCTGTGTCTCCAAACCGGCCACAGTTCAGTCTGGATTAAAGAGAATCCACAAACACCGGCTCACTGGAGTTCTTTTAGAAGTCCTTCAATGCAGAGCAACGTAATAAGAAATCTGCATTACACGGCATCACATCTGCCTTTTAATGGAGGCTTTTATCTAAAGTGCCCGAAAGAGCCACGAGTGAGCTGTGCACACATCTGAGTGCAGGCGAGCCCGGAGGTATCAAACCTCCAACCACCAGTCAGAACACAAGAAACCACTTTCAGGTGCAAAACGTGGAACGACTCAAACTAAATTTAGATCAACAAAAGTAAAAACGAGACGTGATCCTCGAGGTGCATCCAGGACGCTGTGAGTCCTTTAAACTCTGCAAGGACTGAACGTGTGTGTCAGAGGCCTGGAGGTGTGGACGGCAGCAGAGAGGGGACAAATGTCATACAGGTGTTGGGTCATTTCCTCCAGAAACACTTTTTAAGATTCTGGTGTAAATTGTCTTTAGGTCCTGACAGAAATTAATAACTCATGTTCTCTGAAAAAGGAACAAAGAAAATCCATCATCTGTATCAGTTTGTAAGTCTGTAAAAACTTCAACCTTAGTCTGCCACGAGGTACCAATCTGATGAACCAATCAGACGCCTCCCGGTCTCCCTGCTCGCTCTCTACCTCTTGCGTGCTCTAGCTCACACTCAGAGCTCGTCACCGATGACTTTAGGAGTTTATACTGTGAGTTTACTGACCGCTGAATGAGACATGAGACGACGTAGTTTCTACACAATGACAGAGATGAGCTGAGGTCCACTTCTGGAGGGATGGCGCTCTGTGAGGGGGCGTGGCTTTAGAGGCAGCACCGAGGGGAGGGTGTGCAGACGGAGCACTGAGGGAATGCTACTTTCAAAATCATGCTAGTTTTAGAAAATTACCAACCCTGCCTTTAATTCTGTAAGTTTAAGAGTTAAAGCAGCGTCCGTCCTAAAATTCATTCAGCAGACACTTTTATCCAAAGTGCTGACAGGAAGTGACCAGAGGTGCTGACAGGAAGTGACCAGAGGTGCTGACAGGAAGTGACCAGAGGCAGAGCACTACATCGACGGCTGTTCTTGAGAGCTCTCGTCAGTATAGAATCCGTCTTCAAACCGTTCGTCCTCTCCGTACTCTCTCCTCCTCACGCTCTCTTTACTCCGGCTGCAGCTGTTAGCATCAACAGAACTGTCGAGTCGTGTTTCTTAATAACTGCAGACGTCCGTTCGGATGATTCTCCGGACTTCTTCTCGTCCTTCCTGTGATGCTGCTCTCTCAGTGTGTGATGAATGTGGACGGCACATCTGTACTCTTTGTTTTCACTTTGACTCCCCTCTGCTCTCTCTCTCTTTTTTTGTATTTTTTTTGCCAGTTTGACATTTTGGACAGTGCTTAGTTTGGTTGCATTGCACGCCTGCTGAGCTAGCGGTTTGGTTCAGAGCCGGGTATTACCCCGGAGGTTTCACACCATCACGCTCAAGTCCACATTATCAGACACACGCCACCACATCGAAACCTGGAAATAAACTTTATGACAGGAAATGTGAATTTATTAAACTAATGTCAGTGATCACACGGTGAGCTAAAGGAACTCTGAAAGTGTGGTTAATGTTTAGCAGGCACACAATCCACATTAATCAGGTCCTCAGCCTTTATTTAGCCATCATTGGAGTCGCCCTCTAGTGGCCATTAGTGAGAAAACAGGTTAAAGGGATTGGCTTCGCTTTAGGTTACGTCTTCTATACAGGCCTACGGGGCAGGTCCTACACTCTGTGACTTTCTGGATTGGGGTTTCTGATCGGGTCGTATCGAGCTGTAGAGTCACTTTGTATCACAGGAATGTATCAGAGGCATCATCACCGAAGTGTAGGACGACCCACTCAGTAAACTGAGCTGAGTTTCAGCATTTTTCATTTTCAGACCTAATCAGAGGCAGAAATATCTGACTGTAGATGTTTTAACTAACTCGTATTGCCCTTTTTGATCGCTTTGTTGCTGATGACTTCTGACAGATTCTGATGAATGGTTCTTTTTGTGATTCCTGTATTTATGTGTTTTATGTCTGAAACCCTGTAATTGTGCTGCTGCCTGTCTTGGCCAGGACGCTCTTGTAGAAGAGATTTTTAATCTCAATGAGACCTTTTCCTGGTTAAATAAAAAAAAACATATTCAATGAGTAGTGATGCATTAATCTGTATGGGTAAAAAATGAATTCCACCATGTTGGTTGTATTTAACCACAGTTATCTGTGTCTGAATGTTGTTTGTATCATGTGAGAGTAAACTCATAATGTTTTAACATCCCTGTAATCCCTGTGGTTTCCTCCTCTTGTCCTCAGGTGGTGGGTGGAGAAACGGCACAGCTCAGTGCTGGATCCCAGAGGGACTATCAGTGTGGTAAGGACCCTTGAGACGAAGGAGGGTGCATGGAGGGTTCAAGGCCTGTAAACCCGGGGTCGTCAACCGGCCTCTGGTTGGGGCTGGTCTCTGTGACTGTAGCCTTCCTTTGTACAGAGGCCCGGACCACCCCGAGCCCTCTGCTGACCCCCAGCAATGCCACCTGTGAGGGGAACTCAAAGTGCAGACCCGGGATTATCCTTCCCATCTGGTACCCCGAGGACCCCTCCATGGGGGACAAGATCGCGCGGGTCATCGTTTACTTTGTGGCCATGATCTACATGTTCCTGGGAGTGTCCATCATTGCCGACCGCTTCATGGCGGCGATCGAGGTCATCACGTCCCAGGAGAAGGAAATTATCATCAAAAGGCCCAATGGGGAAACGACCACCACCACAATCCGGGTTTGGAATGAGACGGTGTCGAACCTCACCCTCATGGCCTTGGGCTCGTCCGCCCCTGAGATCATGCTCTCTGTAATCGAGGTTTGTGGACATGGGTTTGAAGCCGGCGAGCTCGGGCCGGCAACGATTGTTGGCAGCGCAGCCTTCAACATGTTTGTCATCATCGGCATCTGTGTGTCGGTCATTCCCCAAGGAGAGGTACGCAAAGTCAAACACCTCAGAGTGTTCTTTGTCACGGCGGGCTGGAGCATCTTTGCATACATCTGGCTCTACATGATCCTGGCTGTGTTCTCTCCAAACGAGGTCCAGGTGTGGGAGGGTCTGCTCACCCTGGCCTTCTTCCCCATATGTGTGATCTTAGCCTGGATCGCAGACAGACGACTGCTCTTCTACAAGTTCATGCACAAGAAGTACCGCACCGATAAGCACCGGGGGGTCATCATCGAGACGGAGACCGAGCGCACCAAGGGCATCGAGATGGACGGCAAGATGGTCAACTCTCACTTCATGGACGGCGGCGGCGCGGCCAGCAATCTCATCGGCTTGATCGAGACCAAAGAAGTGGACGAGTCCCGACGGGACATGATCCGCATCCTGAAGGACCTCAAGCAGAAGCATCCGGAGAAAGAGTTGGATCAGCTGGTCGAGATGGCCAACTACTACGCTCTGTCGCATCAGCAGAAGAGCCGCGCCTTCTACCGCATCCAGGCCACTCGCATGATGACGGGCGCTGGGAACATCCTGAAGAAGCACGTCGCGGAGCAGGCGAAGAAGAGCACCAGCGTGCAGGAGGTGCACGTCGAGGAGCCCGAGGAGTACGTGTCTCGGATTGCGTTCGAGCCTGCCGTCTACCAGTGCCTGGAGAACTGCGGCGCCGCCATTCTGACCATCACCAGGAAGGGCGGGGACATCAACAAGACGATCTATGTGGATTACAAGACGGAGGACGGCTCGGCCAACGCTGGGGCGGACTACGAGTTCTCAGAGGGGACGGTGGTCTTCAAACCCGGAGAGATGTTCAAGGAAATCAGCATCGGCATCATTGACGACGACATCTTTGAAGAAGACGAGCACTTCTTCGTCAGGGTCAGTAACCTCCGCATCCTGGAGACCGAGGACGAGGTGCTTTCTGCCAACAGTCTCCCCTACCCGAAGGCCATGCTGGGCTTCCCCACCGTCGCCACCGTCACCATCCTGGACGACGATCACTCGGGGATCTTCACCTTTGAGAGCGGCGCGGCTCACATCAGTGAGAGCATCGGCGTTATGGAAGTGAAAGTGATAAGGACTTCTGGAGCGAGGGGGACGGTCATCGTGCCTTATCACACCGTGGAAGGACTCGCCAAAGGAGGAGGAGAGGACTTTGAGGACACCTACGGGGAACTGGAGTTCAAGAACGACGAGACCTGGTAAGACAGCAACACTTTACTTTGAATGCTTGTTGGTGGTTGATTTGATATTTGTGTTGCCTTTTTCAAAATCCACAAAGATTATTGAAGTTCAGTTTCATATTTTCTGTTTTCCTTCTGTCGATTTGTGCTTCAGAAAAGTGAAAAGCTGTTTGATGCTGATAAACAGGATGTGATTGTTTAGCTTAGCGTCTCAGTCTGTGAATACTTTTTGTTGAGGAAATTACTAAGAACTTGACTTCACACAATAAGACTCAGTAGACTCAGATGGCTTATGTTGATGAAAGTTTATACAAGAATACTCAGAGCAGAGATGGAGTAGCAAGCACACGTCTGATGCTGTGTCCCTGCTATCCCAATTCTCCCAAACTCTTCGACAGACTTTGAATATATAGAAAATACATTATTGACGTCAGAGTCACACTGACCTAAACTAATCTGTGATAACAATTTGGAACAGACACTAAGTCTTCCAAACATGCAGATATAAAGGGGAAGACTCTCGACACACTAAGCTGTCCTTGGTTTCTAGTTTCTATCAAGTCTGACTGACATCAGAGAACAGTGAATAAACATAATGATGTTTGTACACTTAAATCTTAATACACAGGTACAGAAATTCCACCACACTTTTGATACAGAGATGATGTCCATGGTGCCTCCTGACAAGTTAAATCAGAACAAACTTTGATTAGCTTTTCAGGAACTTTCAATGGTCTGCAAATTTTAATCGCTATTTTCTCTTAAAGCGAGATTAGACAGAGTTAGGGGCGTAGTAGTTACCCA